>NC_053023.1:668727752-669000681 GCF_003073215.2 Triticum urartu
TCAAGAGAACGGGGTTGATGGAGTCGTACTCGTCGTGATCCAAATCACCGATGATCCTAGCGCCGAACGGACGGCACCTCCGCGTTAACCACATGTACGGAGCAGGGACGTCTCCTCCTTCTTGATCCAGCAAGGGGAAAGGAGAGGTTGATGGAGATCCAGCAGCACGACGGCGTGGTGGTGGAAGTAGCGGGATTCCAACAGGGCTTCACCAAGCGCTGCGGGAGGAGGGAGATGTGTCACGGGAGGGAGAGGGAGGCGCCAGGGCTTAGATGGGGCTGCCCTCCCTTCCCCCCACTATATATAGGGCCAAGGGAGAGGGGGGGCGCAGCCTTGGCCCTTCCTCCAAGGAAGGGTGCGTCTAGGGAGGAGTTCCTCCTCCCCAAGGCACCTAGGAGGTGCCTTCCCCCTTTAGGACTCTTCCTTTCCTTATCTCTTGGCGCATGGGCCTCTTGGGGCTGGTGCCCTTGGCCCATATAGGCCAAGGCGCACACCCCTACAGCCCATGTGGCCCCCGGGGCAGGTGGCCCCACCCGGTGGACCCCCGGGACCCTTCCGGTGGTCCCGGTACAATACTTGTGACCCCGAAACTTGTCCCGATGGCCGAAATAGCACTTCCTATATATAATTCTTTACCTCCGGACCATTCCGGAACTCGTCGTGACGTCCGGGATCTCATCCGGGACTCCGAACAACATTCGGGTTATCGCATACTAATATCTCTATAACCCTAGCGTCACTGAACCTTAAGTGTGTAGACCCTACGGGTTCGGGAAGCATGCAGACATGACCGAGACGTTCTCCGGTCAATAACCAACAGCGGGATCTGGATACCCATGTTGGTTCCCACATGTTCCACGATGATCTCATCGGATGAACCACGATGTCGAGGAGTCGATCAATCCCGTATTCAATTCCCTTTGTCTATCGGTACGATACTTGCCCGAGATTCGATCGTCGGTATCCCGATACCTTGTTCAATCTCGTTACCGACAAGTCTCTTTACTCGTTCCGTAACACATCATCCCGTGATAAACTCCTTGATCACATTGTGCACATTATGATGATGTCCTACCGAGTGGGCCCAGAGATACCTCTCCGTCACACGGAGTGACAAATCCCAGTCTCGATTCGTGCCAACCCAACAGACACTTTCGGAGATACCCGTAGTGTACCTTTATAGCCACCCAGTTATGTTGTGACGTTTAGCACACCCAAAGCACTCCTACGGTATCCGGGAGTTGCACAATCTCATGGTCTAAGGAAATGATACTTGACATTAGAAAAGCTTTAGCATATGAACTACACGATCTAGTGCTATGCTTAGGATTGGGTCTTGTCCATCACATCATTCTCCTAATGATGTGATCCCGTTATCAACGACATCCAATGTCCATGGTCAGGAAACCATAACCATCTATTGATCAACGAGCTAGTCAACTAGAGGCTTACTAGGGACATGGTGTTGTCTATGTATCCACACATGTATCTGAGTTTCTTATCAATACAATTCTAGCATGGATAATAAACGATTATCATGAACAAGTAAATATAATAATAATCAATTTATTATTGCCTCTAGGGCATATTTCCAACACTACCTTCGGTACATCAAAACACATAAACCCATAATACTGATCGTCACCGAACGTTAAGTGTGCGGACCCTACGGGTTCGAGAACTATGTAGACATGACCGAGACACGTCTCCGGTCAATAACCAATAGCAGAACCTAGATGTTCATATTGGCTGCCACATATTCTATGAAGATCTTTATCGGTCAAACTTCATAACGATATATGTTCTTCCCTTTGTCATCGGTATGTTACTTGCCCGAGATTCGATCGTCAATATCTCAATACCTAGTTCAATCTCGTTACTGGCAAGTCTCTTTACTCGTTTCGTAATGCATTATCCCGTAACTAACTCATTAGTCACATTGCTTGCAAGGCTTATAGTGATGTGCATTACCGAGAGGGCCCAGAGATACCTCTCTGATACTCGGAGCGACAAATCCTAATCTCGATCTATGCCAACTCAACAAACACCATCGGAGACACCTGTAGAGCATCTTTATAGTCACCCAGTTACATTGTGACGTTTGATAGCACACTAAGTGTTCCTCCGGTATTCGGGAGTTGCATGATCTCATAGTCATAGGAACATGTATAAGTTATGGAGAAAGCAATAGCAACAAACTAAACCATCATCATGCTAAGCTAACAGATGGGTCAAGTCAATCACATCATTCTCTAATGATGTGATCTTGTTAATCAAATGACAACTCATGTCTATGGTTAGGAAACATAACCATCATTGATTCAACGAGCTAGTCAAGTAGAGGCATACTAGTGACATTATGTTTATCTATGTATTCACACATGTACTAAGTTTCCGGTTAATACAATTCTAGCATTAATAATAAACATTTATCATGATATAAGGAAATATAAATAACAACTTTATTATTGCCTCTAGGGCATATTTCCTTCAGTCTCCCACTTGCACTAGAGTCAATAATCTAGATTACATTGTAATGATTCTAACACCCATGGAGTCTTGGTGCTGATCAAGTTTTGCTCGTGAGAGAGGGTTAGTCAACGGGTCTGCAACATTCAGATCCGTATGTATCTTGCAAATCTCTATGTCTCCCTCCTTGACTTGATCGCGAATGGAATTGAAGCGCCTTTTGATGTATTTGGTTCTTTTGTGAAATCTGGATTCCTTTGCCAAGGCAATTGCACCAGTGTTGTCACAAAATATTTTCATTGGATCCGATACACTAGGTATGACACCTAGATCAGATATGAACTCCTTCATCCAGACTCCTTCATTTGTTGCTTCCGAAGCAGCTATGTACTCCACTTCACACATAGATCCCGCCACGACGCTCTGCTTGGAACTGCACCAACTGACAGCTCCACCATTTAATAAAAATACGTATTCAATTTGTGACTTAGAGTCATCCGGATCAGTGTCAAAGCTTGCATCGACGTAACCGTTTACGATGAGCTCTTTGTCACCTCCATATACGAGAAACATATCCTTAGTCCTTTTCAAGTATTTCAGGATGTTCTTGACTGCTGTCCAATGATCCACTCCTTGATTACTTTGGTACCTCCCTGCTAAACTAATAGCAAGGCGCACATCAGGTCTGGTACACAGCATTGCATACATGATAAAACCTATGGCTGAAGCATAGGGAATGACTTTCATTTTCTCTCTATCTTGTGCAGTGGTCGGGCATTGAGTCTGACTCAACTTCACACCTTGTAACACAGGCAAGAACCCTTTCTTTACCTGATCCATTTTGAACTTCTTCAAAACTTTATCAAGGTATCTGCTTTGTGAAAGTCCAATTAAGCGTCTTGATCTATCTCTATAGATCTTGATGCCCAATATATAAGCAGATTCACCGAGGTCTTTCATTGAAAAATTCTTATTCAAGTATCCTTTTATGCTATTCAGAAATTCAGTATCATTTCCGATCAACAATATGCCATCTACATATAATATCATAAATGCTATAGAGCTCCCACTCACTTTCTTGTAAATACAGGCTTCTCCAAAAGTCTGTATAAAACCATATGCTTTGATCACACTATCAAAGCGTATATTCCAACTCCGAGAGACTTGCACCAATCCATAAATGGATCGCTGGAGCTTGCACATTTTGTTAGCACCTTTTGGATCGACAAAACCTTCTGGTTGCATCATATACAACTTTTCTTTAAGATATCCATTAAGGAATGCAGTTTTGACATCCATTTGCCAAATTTCATAATCATAAAATGCGGCAATTGCTAACATGATTCGGACGGACTTAAGCATCGCTACGGGTGAGAAGGTCTCATCGTAGTCAATTCCTTGAACTTGTCAAAAACCTTTTGCAACAAGTCGAGCTTTGTAGACAGTAACATTACCGTCAGCGTCAGTCTTCTTCTTGAAGATCCATTTATTTTCTATGGCCTGCCGATCATCGGGCAAATCAACCAAAGTCCACACTTTGTTCTCATACATGGATCCCATCTCAGATTTCATGGCCTCAAGCCATTTTGCGGAATCTGGGTTCATCGTTGCTTTCTCATAGTTCATAGGTTCGTCATGGTCAAGTAACATGACCTCTAGAACAAGATTACTGTACCACTCTGGTGCGGATCTTACTCTGATTGACCTACGAGGTTCGGTAGTAACTCGATCAGAAGTTTCATGATCATCATCATTAGCTTCCTCACTTACTGGTGTTGGAATCACTGGAACTGATTTCAGTGATGAACTACTTTCCAATAAGGAAGTTGGTACATTACCTCATCAAGTTCTACTTTCCTCCCACTCGCTTCTTTCGAGAGAAACTCCTTCTCTAGAATGGATCCATTCTTAGCAACGAATATCTTGCCTTCGGATCTGTGAAGAAGGGGTACCCAACAGTCTCCTTTGGGTATCCTATGAAGACACATTTCTCCGATTTGGGTTCGAGCTTTATCAGGTTTAAGCTTTTTCACATAAGCATCGCAGCCCCAAACTTTTAAGAAAAGACAACTTGGGTTTCTTGCCAAACCACAGTTCATAAGGTGTCATCTCAACGGATTTAGATGGTGCCCTACTTAACGTGAATGCGGCTGTCTCTAAAGCATAACCCAAAAACGATAGCGGTAAATCAGTAAGAGACATCATAGATCGCACCATATCTAGTAAAGTACGATTAAGACGTTCGGACACACCATTACGCTGTGGTGTTCTGGGTGGCGCGAGTTTCGAAACTATTCTGCATTATTTCAAATGAAGAACAAACTCACAACTCAAATATTCTCCTCCACGATCGGATCGTAGAAACTTTATTTTCTTGTTATAATGATTTTTCACTTCACTCTGAAATTCTTTGAACTTTTCAAATGTTTCAGACTTATGTTTCATTAAGTAGACATACCCATATCTGCTCAAATCATCTGTGAAGGTGAGAAAATAACGATATCCGCCGCGAGCCTCAATGTTCATTGGACCACATACATCAGTATGTATGATTTCCAATAACTCTGTTGCTCACTCCATTGTTCTGAAGAACGGAGTTTTAGTCATCTTGCCCATGAGGCATGGTTCACAAGTACCAAGTGATTCATAATCAAGCGATTCCAGAAGTCCATTAGAATGGAGTTTCTTCATGCGCTTTACACCAATATGACCCAAATGGCAGTGCGACAAATAAGTCGCACTATCATTATCAACTCTGCATCTTTTGGCTTCAATACTATGAACATGTGTATCATTACTATCAAGATTTAGTAAAAATAGACCACTCATCAAGGGTGCATGACCATAAAAGATATTACTCATATAAATAGAACAACCATTATTCTCTGATTTAAATGAATAACCGCCTCGCATCAAACAAGATCCAGATATAATGTTCATGCTTAATGATGGCACCAAATAACAATTATTTAGGTCTAATACTAATCCCGAATGTAGATGTAGAGGTAGTGTGCCGACGGCGATCACATCGATGTTGGAACCATTTCCCACGCGCATTGTCACCTCGTCCTTAGCCAATCTTCGCTTAATCTGTAGCCCCTGTTTCGAGTTGCAAATATTAGCAACAGAACCAGTATCAAATACCCAGGCGCTACTGCGAGCATTAGTAAGGTACACATCAATAACATATATATCAAATATACCTTTCACTTTGCCATCCTTCTTTTCAGCCAAATACTTGGGGCAGTTCCGCTTCTAGTGACCAGTCCCTTTGCAATAGAAGCACTCGGTCTCAGGCTTAGGTCCAGACTTGGGTTTCTTCACTTGAGCAGCAACTGGCTTGCTGTTCTTCTTGAAGTTCCCCTTCTTCCCTTTACCCTTTTTCTTGAAACTGGTGGTCTTGTTGACCATCAACACTTAATGCTCCTTCTTGATTTCTACCTCCGCAGCTTTTAGCATTGCGAAGAGCTCAGGAATTGTCTTATCCATCCCTTGCATATTATAGTTCATCACGAAGCTCTTGTAGCTTGGTGGCACTGATTGAAGAACTCTGTCAATGACACTATCATCATGAAGATTAACTCCCAGCTGAGTCAAGAGGTCGTGGTACCCAGACATTCTGAGTATATTTTCACTGACAGAACTATTCTCCTCCATTTTGTAGCTGTAGAACTTATTGGAGACTTCATATCTATCAATCCGGGCATTTGCTTGAAATATTAACTTCAACTCCTAGAACATCTCATATGCTCCATGACGTTCAAAATGTCGTTGAAGTCCCGGTTCTAAGCCGTAAAGCATGGCACACTGAACTATCGAGTAGTCATCAGCTTTGCTCTATCAGGTGTTCACAACATCTGGCGTTGCTCATGCTGCAGGTTTGTCACCTAGCGGTGCTTCCAGGACGTAATTCTTCTGTGCAGCAATGAGGATAATCCTCAAGTTACGGACCCAATCCGTGTAGTTGCTATCATTATCTTTCAACTTAGCTTTCTCTAGGAACGCATTAAAATTCAATGGAACAACAGCACGGGCCATCTATCTACAACAACATAGACATGCAAAATACTATCAGGTACTAAGTTCATGATAAATTAAAGTTTAATTAATCAAATTACTTAAGAACTCCCACTTAGATAGACATCCCTCTAATCATCTAAGTGATCATGTGACCCATATCAACTAAACCATGTCCGATCATCACGTGAGATCGGGTAGTTTTCAATGGTGAACATCACTATGTTGATCATATCTACTATATGATTCATGCTCGACCTTTCGGTTTTAGTGTTCCGAGGCCATATCTGCATATGTTAGGCTCATCAAGTTTAACCTGAGTATTATGCGTGTGCAAAACTGGCTTCCACCCGTTGTATGTGAACGTAGAGCTTATCATGCCTGATCATCATGTGGTGTCTCGGCACGACGAACTATAGCAACGGTGCATACTCAGGGAGAACACTTATACCTTGAAATTTAGTGAGAGATCATCTTATAATGCTACCGCCGAACTAAGCAAAATAAGATGCATAAAGGATAAACATCACATGTAATCAATATAAGTGATATGATATGGCCATCATCATCTTGTGCCTTTGATCTCCATCTCCAAAGCACCGTCATGATCACCATTGTCACCGGCTTGACACCTTGATCTCCATCGAAGCATCGTTGTCGTCTCGCCAACTATTGCTTCTACGACTATCGCTACCGCTTAGTGATAAAGTAAAGCAATTACATGGCGATTGCATTTCATACAATAAAGCAACAACCATAGGGCTCCTGCCAGTTGCCGATAACTGTGTTACAAAATATGATCATCTCATACAATAAAATTTAGCATCATGTCTTGACCATATCACATCACAACATGCCATGCAAAAACAAGTTAGACATCCTCTACTTTGTTGTTGCAAGTTTTACGTGGCTGCTACGGGCTGAGCAAGAACCGTTCTTACCTATGCATCAAAAACCACAATGCGGTATAGTGATTGCTTTTTGATCTTCAGAAAGAACCCTGTTCATTGAATACGATTCAACTAAAGTTGGAGAAACTGACACCCACCAGCCACCTGTGTGCGAAGCACGTCGGTAGAACCAGTCTCGCGTAAGCGTACGCGTAATGTTGGTCTGGGCCGCTTCATCCAACAATACCGTTGAATCAAGAATCAACTAGTGACGGCAAACAATATGTATATACCCACGCCCACAACTCCTTTGTGTTCTACTCATGCATATAACATCTACGCATAAACCTAGCTCTAATGCCACTCTTGGGGAACGCAGTAATTTCAAAAAAAATTACTACGCATACGCAAGATCTATCATGGTGATGCATGGCAACGAGAGGGGAAGAGTGGTGTCCACGTACCCTCATAGACCGTAAGCGGAAGCGTTATGACAACGCGGTTGATGTAGTCGTACGTCTTCACGATCTGACCGATCCTAGTACTGAAAGTACGGCACCTCCGTGATCTGCACACGTTCGGCTCGGTGACGTCCCACGAACTCTCGATCCAGTTGAGTGTCGAGGGAGAGGTTCGTCAGCACGATGGCGTGATGACGGTGATGATGAAGCTACCGGCGCAGGGCTTCGCCTAAGCACTATGATGATATGACAAAGGTGGATTACGATGGAGGGGGGGCACCGCACACGTGCTAAGGGATCAATGATCAACTTGTGTGTTCTAGGGTGCCCCTGCCCCCGTATATAAAGGAGCAATGGGGGAGGCCGGCCGGCCCTTGGGGCGCGCCAAGGAGGGGAGGAGTCCTCCTCCTAGTAGGAGTAGGACTCCCCCTTTCCAAGTCCAACTAGGAGGAGGAAGGGGGAAGGAAGGAGAGGAGAAGGGAGAAGGAAAGGGGGGCGCCGCCCCCCTTCCCTAGTCCAATTCGGACTAGAGGGGGCGGGGCGCACAGCCCTGTCTTGGCTGGCGCTCTCTCTCTCTCCACTAAGGCCCATGTGGCCCATTAGTTCCCCGGGGGGGTTCCGGTGACCCTCCGACACTCCGGTTTTCTCCGAAATCACCCGGAACACTTCCGGTGTCTGAATATAGACGTTCAATACATCAATCTTTCTGTCTCGACCATTTTGAGGCTGCTCGTCATGTCCGTGATCATATCCGGGACTCTTAACTACCTTCGGTACAACAAAACACATAAACTCATAATACCGATCGTTACCGAACGTTAAGCATGCGGACCCTACGGGTTCGAGAACTATGTAGACATGACTGAGACACGTCTCCGGTCAATAACCAATAACGGAACCTGGATGTTCATATTGGCTCCCACATATTCTACAAAGATCTTTATCGGTCAAACCGCATAACGATATACGTTGTTCCCTTTGTCATCGGTATGTTACTTGCCCGAGATTCGATCGTCGTTATCTCAATGCCTAGTTCAATCTTGTTACCGGCAAGTCTCTTTACTCGTTCCGTAATGATTATCTCGTAACTAACTCATTAGTCACATTGCTTGCGAGGCTTATAGTGATGTGCATTACCGAGAGGGCCCAGAGATACCTCTCCGATACTCGGAGCGACAAATCCTAATCTCGATCTATGCCAACTCAACAAACACCATCAGAGACACATGTAGAGCATCTTTATAGTCACCCAGTTACATTGTGACATTTGATAACACACTAAGTGTTCCTCCAGTATTCGGGAGTTGCATGATCTCATAGTCATAGGAACATTTATAAGTTATGGAGAAAGCAATAGCAACAAACTAAACGATCATCGTGCTAAGCTAACGGATGGGTCAAGTCAATCACATCATTCTCTAATGATGTGGTCTTGTTAATCAAATGACAACTCATGTCTATGGTTAGGAAATATAACCATCATTGATTCAACGAGCTAGTCAAGTAGAAGTATACTAGTGACATTCTGTTTGTCTATGTATTCACACATGTACTAAGTTTCTGGTTAATACAATTATGACATGAATAATAAACATTTATCATGATATAAGAAAATATAAATAACAACTTTATTATTACCTCTGGGGCATATTTCCTTCACTGGTGTGACAAAATCACTGGAAAAAAAATAACGCTAATAGCACGCTATAGCGTATACAGAGTTGTCTCGCTAAATAGATCAGTGTACACTATCTCGCTCATAGCATGCTAATAGTGTATTTTAAGGGCCGACGCTATTTTGTATAGCTCTATTTTTTTCTTGCACAAAACCCAACGTGTTCCCTTATTATGGCCTAATCATGGACTTGAAGAAATCCATGGCTGCTTGCAGCGTCCGGTGTATGAAGCGACACTGCAATTTGCTGGCTCACGGCCTTGCAGCGCTAACTAGGAGCTCAGGGACTAAGTGCCAAGTAGTTTACGTTCTCTGATCCTCTCGGAATGTAATGCTCTTTCTGAGTAGGGTTCTCCTGCTCTAGATCTCAAAAATAAAGTGGGATGCCTCACTTATAGATTCAAGTCTGATGTATTGGAAAAAATTATGAAATTCATGCCAATTTGTACAATTCATGGAGTATATTTCTCTCTCAGTATGTGCATTTGCTCACATGGACGCATCAGAACCAGGAACACAGGCGATCGATCAACAAACACTACTAGGGAAAACCCTAGTAGTAGCGCGGGTTTTGATGTTAGCAGCAGCGCGGGTGGCCGCGCTACTAATAAGGCGCTACAGCTAATTTATAGTAGTAGCGCGGTCCTTACCCGCGCTACTACTGTTGACGATATCAACAGCGCTTTTATGAACGTGCTACTATTACTTAGCTGTAGCGATTTCACAGTCCCTCGCTACTGCCATATCTTTCATCATTTTTCCCCTGTACCCCTTTCCCTTTCAGTTTCCCTTTCAGATACTAGATACTAGGTACTGCTAGTAGATATCAAATTTATAAACCATTACTGGGTAGTACTCCCTTCGTTCCAAATTACTCGTCGTGGTTTTAGTTCAAACCTCGACGAGTAATTTGGAACGAAGGGAGTACTAGATAACAATTTCATGCATAGTCAACATGCATCCTCAAGCAGTACAAGGTCATATCAACGGCGATCATCATACGTAGTTCTAGATGATATCAACGACGATCATCATATGTAGGTCTAGATGATATAGCCCCACACACATATGTAGTTCTAGATGATACAGCCACACACACATATGTAGTTCTAGATGATATCGAAGACAATCATCATCCTCAAGCCTGGGTGGTTGGTGTTCCTGATAGTAATTAGGATGGCCTGTCCAATACGAAGATTCTTGCCATCGAGGAATTTCTTCCATCCAACCGAGTTTAAGTGTGTGCGACCGTCCGTGTCCACGCGGTAAGTACAGGTTGTGATGGAGCCCCTTGCAGTAAGGCGTAGTCCAGCTGAGCCTTTTTCATCGGGCTCGATACCATAACTCACAGATAGGCTCTTTGCCAATTTCTAAATAAGAAAAACATTTCAATTAATAAATAGCCTCGCAAATAAGTACATATGGATTATCTACACTATTAACAGTTTCCTTAGATTCTACACTAATAAGCATGTGATCGAACTCTACACTAAAACATATCATCGACTAGATTCCACACAACATACCATATCATTGGACTGTACACTAAGTATTTCATCGGATAATTTGCATTTGTAAGTATAACATACCATATCATGTCGATCAACCATGGTATTTGTCAGGCGGGTCACGAATGGCACCCCGACAAAGTCAGCACGTGGCGGAATTATGTCCCACAGGTTGGACACCTCCTCCTCGCTCAGCTTTGTTCTTTGAGCTACAATGGCTTCATGAAGTGGGTCCTCATCATCTTCATCGAGTGGGTCCTCATTATCTTCATCATCTTCGTCATCTTCATCATCTTCCACCAGGTTGAGATAAATGACAGCCATCTTGGGTCTTTCTGCTCTGAAGGAGAAGCTGATCAACTCACCACCAGTAAGACGCATGCGAACGACGAAACAGGCCCATCCATCTCCTCCAATCTACAACATATTGCGTCCTTTCTCGACCTCCATAGTGTACGCCCCCCAGGAGCCTCAAATGTCACAGTGTCGCTTGTTGAATTTCAACCTCACATTGCATGGGACGAACTGTGTAAAATAAGCAAAATGACACAATGTAGTAATGCCAACACTAAAAATAAAATAGTTATTACATTTCATCTAATTTCTTACCGCCGCATGACGAAAACCCGGCTCGAAGTAGATGCCGAACAGCTTGCCAGTTGCAAGGCTGCTGGCGCACCTTGACTTGCACAGTCGACATAGTGGTGGTAGTGGCGGCGCCATTTTTCCTAAAGCAATATGAGCAAAGGATTAACGATCCATTTCACAGGAAAGAAAAACAGTAGCATGAGATATTTTTGGTTCTTCCGCAAGAAGCAATTTGATGGACAATTATAATCCTAAGATCTAATAACATATTAGATGACAAGGTACCACCTACATTTTGCCAAAAAGTAACTTATTAAAAAAACAAAAGCAACTACGTACCTATCCATGTACAGAAAAATAACAATAAAATGGTGCATACTAAATCAACTAAATGAACTAGCCTACTAAATCAACTAAATCAAAATGTTCTAAATCAACTAAATGAACTAGCCTACTAAATCAACTAAATCAAAATGTTCTAAATCAACTAGCCTACTAAATCAACTAAATCAAAATGTTCTAAATCAACTAAATCAACTAGCCTACTAAATCAACTAAATCAAAATGTTCTAAATCAACTAAATCAACTAAATCATATCAACTAAATCAAAATGTTGCATATGAACTAGCCTACTAAATAAAAATGTAGCAGGCAGGAGGGAGAAGGAGGGGCGACTCGAGGAGGGAGAAGAGAGTAGGACGGGGGAGGAAGGCGGAGCGAGGAGGGGCCGGCCGGCGGCCAGTGGAGGGAGGACGAAGGAGGAAGGCGGAGCAAGGAGGAGGGAGGACGGAGGAGGAGGCCGGTACCGAGTCCAGCAAGGAGGAGGAGGTGACGGCGACGCAGAGGAAGGAGGGGCGACGGGGGAGGCCCGGCGCGGGGGATTGAGAGGGATCCAGTGAGTGTGTGACTGTGAGTGGATCGGATAGAGGAGATGGGGGGTGGGAGATGGAATGGCTTAGCAGTAGCGCGCTATAGAGAAAGACGCTACTGCTAAACTACCTAGCAGCAGTGCCTTTCACAAAGAAGCGCTACTGCTATGTGTCAGCATGTAAAAATAGACTTACTTCAATGTATCAAAAATACATTGATCATCAACGATCTTTTTGTGTACAATCTGATTTGTTAATATGAGTCTTCACCGGTTTAGGAACAGGTGAAGACTCATATTGCAGCCACAAATTCTACACATAAAGTTCAATGAAGACTAAGTGCTTGTCAAAGTTTGAGAAGTGACATATTTAAGATGGTAGAAACTCTCTTCACGGAGCGAGGTGGGACTAAATTTTTTAGTAAACTTAGCAGTAGCGCTTATTGGCGAAATGCGCTACTACTATGCTACGTAGCAGTAGCGCCCGTCGTTATAACGCGTTGCTGCTATAGCTAGCCTCGCGGCGGCCTCGTAGGAATTATAGCAGTAGCGCGTCTTTGAGCTGGCGCGCTACTACTATATTTATTTCACCAGCGAGTTATTCTTAAGCTCGCTACTGCTAATTAGCAGCAGCGCCTTATTTTAAAGCGCGCTACTGATAAGATTTTGTGTATAGGCTTTTCTCTAGTAGTGAAAGATCACATACAGGAACGAAAATTCTGACGCAAGAAAATCCAATAAACCAAGTCTGAGAACAGAAAAAGATCAATTTTCATGAAGGAAAAACATTCGGCAGTTTTCAACTTGACTTGCTTTTATTTTATTTTTTAAAACAAAAACGCAAGGAGCAACCGGCTTTAAATTAATAAAGCCTATCACAGGCAACAACCCAACAAATTCAGAACAACAACCAAAAAGAAAATAAAGTTACTACAGACCACGGTGAATTGGGCCACCCAAATAGAGTGCAACTAATAGGTGACAAGTGACCCCAGTTTCACCAAGGAGCACGCAGACTCTAACATAATGAGATCAGGCCTGCATGCACCTGATCCGTTCTATGGCTCGGGCACAACCAAATGGGCTTGCTCGCCTATTTGGAGGCAGCTAGGCCTTGGGTCTGGCAAGGCGATTGCTTGCCTTCTAGCGGAGGAGACTTCTACAGGCAAAATGAAGAAGGTGAAGAAGGCTCTCAGGAGCATAGGCAAGAAGAGTGATGTCATTGTTAAGGAGTCCGCGACTGTTTAATGGATGATACTCAGTCTCTTTGACCAACATCTCCGATTGGCTCATCTCCCTGGATTTGACGTGGTGTTTGTTGCCTTCAACATTGCATTCGTTAGGGGTTTCTTTGTGCCGTAGAAGTGCGGGAGATCGTGATTCTTACACGTTAGGTATGTTTCTCGGGTTAACCGTGGGGTCAAGGAGTTTCTTTTTTAGTGAGTAGTCCACATGTGATTTATATGTCTCAATTTCCGCCCAGTTTTTCATTAATTCACTAGGCAATTCTCTTCTTCTTAATTAATTAATCTATTTGAAAAAGAACATGCATCCTAATTCTATTGTTTTTCTTGTTCCTACATGTTCTGCATTTTCAGCGGTATAAATTTTCTTTGATAGAACGCACGAAATGGAGTGTTAGTCTTGGAAAGCGATGACACTTTGCACACATTAAAAAGGGGCTTATAGTCCTGTCCTTATTGATGTTCATGATTTTCTCAGAAGGACATCATGTTGTTTGGATCATAATAATTTACTATTATTTTTTGCATAATACATGTTAGCGTATTTTCATGCTTCAAACACAATACTTGACACTAAGGTGAGACATTCTGCCATTTTGCGAAAAAGTCATCTAAGAGTCTTAAAATTGCACACGGGTACAATAGCTCTTTAGATGTCGTCAGATCTATGATCCAACGATCAAGAAATCCGTATCATAGTATCACCTGAAATTTTCCCCTTATACGCAAGCAGCTATACGCATGGGATCGGTCAGTACTGAGAAGCACTAAGAAGAAGTTGCGTTGTACACAGGAGAGACCAGACCGAGGTAAATATTGCTAGATAGAAGATTTGGCAGCAAAGGTTGAAAAGTTGCTGAAGTTCGGGGAACTATATTGGGGGCAGTGTAGCAGGATCGCCGCGCTGCAGTTTGGCGACCGAAACATGGCATACTTCCAGAGTTTTGCATCGGCCGGACTGAGAAACCGTATTAAAAAGTAGAGGGTGTGTTTGGTAGGGTATATGGAGGATGCATGAGGACAAAGTTTTTAATCCGACCCATTTTTACTTGTTTGGTAGGGTGCATGGCTCACCTTGGCTATGCCCATCTGATGCAAAAAAAGGCCCTCAGCCATGTCCATCTCATGCACCCCAGAGAGGGTGCATGCAGGCAGCTATGCTCGCTTCGACCCTCATCCCCACCCACCAGACCACGGTCAGATATGTTTAAATTTTCAAAATAAATCATAATTTTAATATTTTTTTCAAAAATATTCAGAAATTCAGAATTTGTTTAAATTTTCAAAAATTCTCAGAATTACAAAAATTGTTTAAATTTATGAAAATGCTCCGAATTTTAAATTTTGTTTAAATTTTCAAAAATGCTCCAAATTTCAAATTTTGTTTAAATATTCAAAGAATGTTCAGAATTTCAAATTTTGTTTAAAATTTCAAAGAATGATCAGCATTTCAAAAATATCAAAAAAATAGTATTTTAAA
Organism: Triticum urartu; assembly: GCF_003073215.2. Classification (NCBI taxonomy): domain Eukaryota; kingdom Viridiplantae; phylum Streptophyta; class Magnoliopsida; order Poales; family Poaceae; genus Triticum; species Triticum urartu. The sequence continues at coordinate 668,742,954 of NC_053023.1, forward strand.
AAATGAACTTTCAAAAAATCAGAATTTTAAAATTTGTTTAAATTTGTAAAAAATGTTCAAAATTTCAAAAAAAATAAAATTTTCAAAAAATTTCAGAATTTCAAATTTTATTTAAATTTTCAGAAATTGTTTAGAATTTCAAATTTTGTTAAAATTTTCAATAAAATTCAGAATTTGAAAATATGTTTAAATTTTTGTTCACATTTTTTCAATTTTGTTCACCCTTGAAAAAAATTATTCGGAATTCGAAATTGCTCAACATGTCTAAACACATGCAGGCTGACAAACAAAGTCTCACCTCAATGCATTCAGCGCTGCCAAACAAGAGCAAATGCATAGACTCAGCATGTATCAGAGGAGAACAATTAGGTTAGGTCGTCATCACCCCTCCCTCGCTGGAGCCGGGCAAAACTTGTAGTAGACAGTCTGGAAGTCGTTGTGCTAATGCCTGATAGGACTAGCATAACTAAACAACAACCGCCGTCAATGAAGAGTAGCGTAGATCGGAAGGATTCAAACCGAAGACACACGAACATTGACGAACTACGACCAGATTCGAGCAAATCCATCAAGGACAAATCCGCCGGAGACACACCTCCACATGCCCACCAAGGATGAGAACCTTATTTCATCTTCAGGGAGTCGCCGCCGCCTCGTCTTCCTGAGCAGGACACAAACCCTAACAAAACTCGAAGAAACATCTAAAAACATAGCCCTCCCAACGGCAAGGACCGGATACACTACGCCGCCATTGCCCTAAGGTCACTGAAAACGAGCCAGACCGATGGCGGCACCGGCGAGAGGCTAAGGAACCCTAAAAAATAGAGCTTGTTTGGTTTGTATGATTGTTTTCCCCATGTGGTCTATTCTGCATGCAATTTCAAAGAGAAAATTACGTTCGATGTAACCTCGAAGAAATATTCATTTATTTCTATAACAACTATGCGATGTACCTAGTTCTTCAGGAAAGTTGTGTATTTTTTCTATAGTGCAACCAAATAACGTACATACTAATTTTATTGTTTTCCTTGTTCATGCATGTTCTGCATTTTCAGCGGTATAAATATTCTTTCACAATGCACGAACTGGAGCATTAGTTTTGGAAAGCGATGGCACTTTGCACAGATTAAAAAGGGAATTGCAGTCTTGTCCTTATTGATGTTCATGATTTTTAGGCTAGAATGCCAGAATACACTAGAATTAGTTTAATTCTCACGTGAATGCAAGGACATCATGTTGTTTGGGCCACAATAATTTACCATCATTATTTGCATAAAACATGATGGCGTGTTTTCATGCTTCAAACACAATACTTGGCGGTCTACATGCCACGGCACGGCACTAGGTGGGACATTCTTGCTCCAGTGTAATTGTAAGACACACCCCAACTCCCTCCAAGACACGGGACGTGGAAGCAAGGCAGCATTGCAGCTTCATTCATATCGAGATACCAATCCAACAGCCAAGTCGTACCTATTTAACAAAATACACTCGGATGGCAAATTTCCGAAGGAGTCCATCTCCACCTGACTAGCTTGTTGATGTTACTTCGTTGAAACATCACATTCAGTGCAGTCATAAATCCTGATGGTTCTCAGTCCTATGATGAATGTGGGTTTCAGAAACATTGAAAAGGCGATCCCAATAAAGTACAAAACTTGTGTACATTGAATATGTGGTAAGGCTAAGATGAACCTAGCAACAACTAAGCTCTAGTCCTTGATTGCACAATGACTTCTTACCAATTGTTGCTCCACCTCTCTTCTCACACCTAAATAGGAACATTGCCTGTCACAACAACCATGTGATGGATGCTTTCATGCAATTCAATAGTACCATAATGAGCACATGGGTAATTGGGCATTAATTTATTGTGAGTGTCCGTCCTTCAGAAAAGTAGCTCCACTGTAATATATTGTACTCATATCAATTCATGTTCACACTTCAGTAAGAAAACCATTTGCATTTGGTCAACTGTAGAAGGTCTCCATAGCACACACCTCACCGAGGATCATCGGACCTCCAAACTGAAACCACCTAGTAAGTGGTGAACTATTGTGGCGTAGACGTTGTGTTTGATTATGCAAATCAGGAGTCCTGCATTCCCTTCCAGCATTCTAGTACATGTCCATTTAGTAGTTCTTGGTAGGATGCTTCCAGGGATCACCTAAAAATTCCAAATGAATTGGCATGCTATATGTTTGCTCTTATACATTGTTTTTTAGGGTCTTGCTTATACAACACACTGTTACGTTTTAGAGACTTCCCCAAAAGCCTGAGAAATTTTGTAGCGGTCCGTTGGATAATGTAAGACGTGCATGTTTTCTACAGATCAACATGGACTATAAATTTCTTTTATAATACTCATACTATGTACATATATACAAAATCGTAAACTATAAAGAAACTACTTGTAAGGGCCTCTATGGTTCAAATGAATTTCATAGGAATTTTAAGGATTCCATTCCTTAAGAATCTTTCCTCTGGCTTGTAGGGTTCATACTGTATGATTTTTATGATGTACTCTACTTGTAATTCCAACGAAAAATAATTCCATCGAGTCTTAAACCTCACGGAATTTTTTCTTTGTTTCAATACCAGTTATGACATGCATAGGCTTTGAGGAGAATTCAATTTTTTTCCTATGCAAGCAAATAATTTACATCTCAATTCTAATATATGTACTCCTATCCTAAGAAACATAGAGACCCTAAATATGAATTCAGCTGCATCAGTTTTCTGTTACACAACTTAGGACACATAAAAAGTGAATTACTGTCTTATCCCTATTGACGCTCACAAATTTCTGGCAGAAATAAAGGCCAGCAGACTAGAATTAGTTCAATTATCACGTGAATGCGATGACATTATGGTATTTGGAGAGAAAATCAAGGGTAGAATGCCTGAACACACTAGAATTCGTTCAATTCTCACATTTTCATCCCTGCAAAGAAATCCCACATTTTATAACTATAAGAAACAAAGAGGCCCTAAATAGGAAGTCGGAGGTATTAGGTTTCTTTACACGGCACACAAAATCAAGCATTAATCTTGGAATTAAAAAGAAATTGCAGTCTTGTCTTTGTTGATGTTCCTAAATTCAAAGAGAAAACCAAGGGTAGAATGCCATAATACACTTGAATTAGTTTAGTTATGACAATATGGTGTTTGGAATGCAATAATGTACTAGTAATTTTGCATAAAACAAGATATTGCATTCTTGTGCTCCAAACACAATAGTTGGAAGTCTACATCCCAACGGTCTCTGGCTCTAGTGTAATTCAAAGATGCGTCCCAACTTGCTCCAAGACACAGAGAGTGGCAAGAAGACTGCACCATTGCCTTGATAGTATTCAGATATCAATCCGGTTCTCAAGTTGTGCCTACTCAATAAAATGTAGTATGATGGAAAATTCTTGGGAGTCCATCTCCGCCTGACCATCTTAATGATATTACTACCAATAGAAATCCAAGCCCGCACGGTTGTAAATTCTGATGGTTCCCAGTCCTAGGATGTAGATGGGTTTCAACAACATTGAAAAGGCACTCCAATTAAGTGCAAAACTTGCATATATTGTATATGTGGTAGGCTGAAATGAATATAGCAATGACTAATTAAGCACTACTCCTTGGTCGACACATGACGGATACTTTATGAATTCTTCCTCTATCTTTCTTCTCACACTAAAATAGGGACATTTTGTGGTGTAACAACCATGTGATGGACGCTTTCATGCAATTCAATACTGTTATAATGAGCACATGGGTAATTGAGTGATTTTTTGTTGTTGTGTATTTTGTTTTATATATAAAGCGGGGCGTGAGCCTCGGATTTTTATTGTTGTGTGTGTCCCTCCCTCGGTGAAGTAGCTCCCTGATGATACATTTTACCAATTCAACTTCATAGTGTAGCTCTTTTGGGGGACTACATATGAGAAAACCCTTGCATTTGGTTGGGGCAATAGTAGAGGATATCGAGAGCACGCACCTACCTAGGACCATCACACCTCCAAACTGAAACCACATAGCAAGTAGTGAGCATGGTGGTATAGACGTTGTGTTGGGTTATGCAAAACAGGACTCCTGCATTTCCTTCCATTTACTAGTACCTGGTAGATGCTTCCAGATATCCTGGAAATCATAAATGAACTGAAATGATACATGCTTGCTTAGTTGCTCATACATTGTTCTCCTGAAGCCTGAGAAGTGTTGTAGCAGTCTGTTTGATGCATGTTTTCTAAGATAAGCATTGACCATCGATTTCTTTATAATACTCCTTGTACATAGATACAAAATCACACAACTGTAATAATTTAAGTACTTGTAAAGGCATATATGGTTCAAAAGAATTTCATAGGAATTTCAAGGATTTCTTGCTAATATTTCCTTCTGGTTTGTAGGATTGCTACCGTATGACTTTTCGTTCTTGCTACCTGCAATTTCAAAGAAAATAATTCATGTGTGTTTAACCTCACATAATTTTTTTCTTACTTCCACGACAACTATGCAATGCGCCTAGTTTTCAGTAAACTTGTACATATTTCTCCTGCAATGCAGCCAAATAATTTGCATCACAATGCTACCATATTCCCGCGCAACAGAGAAGCCAAAATATGAATTCAGCGTTGTCAGTTGTCTTTCACACAACACACAAAATCAAACGTTAATGTTGCTGTCTTGTCCCTGTTGACGCTCATAAACTTCTGAGAAAATCAAGGGTAGAATGTCAGAATACATAGAATCAGTCCAATTATAACATGAATGCCATGACATTAGTGTTCGGACGCTTTTGAATAAAACGGAATACCACATTCCGGTGGTTCCAAAACAGTGTTCAATGTAATGTTGATGGTTTCCGAAGTAGTATTTCAGAAACCCAGGAATTGAATGCAAGCACCGCAAAGCATTACAGAAGCAAAAGAGCCTACAATTTACAGAAGGTGCACATATTAAACATAAGATTGAATCGAATCATGATGTGACACAAGGGCAGCGTATCTGCAAACCCGACAAACACAACACATGCTTGACAACACTGGACAAAGACCATGATACTTGAATACTGCAGCAATTACAAGCAATGTGACCGTCAACAAAAGCGAGGTGACAAAACCAATAAAAAGATAATAAGCGCCCAAAGGCACAGTCCAGCAAAAGCAACAAACACCAGGTGCTAGAAATGTTCTCCTATGGAGCTCATTTGAAGCCACCAAACTGATACTTGTTGTAGTTTGCCAAGCTCTCGATGCCACCGCCTTGCGTAGACGGAGGAATTCCAGACATTCCTAGGCCAGATCCCCCTGCACCCATGTTCCATGAGGGTTGGCCAGATCCTCCGGCACCCATGTTCCATGAGGGTTGGCTAGATCCTCCGGTCCATGAGGATTGAGCCTTGTCGTCGAACCCATCACTAAGGCCGCCAACAACCCCAACATCGGCTAAGTTCACCTTCTTTGCTGAAATTTGCAGTGAAGAGAAACATCAACACTTCTGAAATCAAGTTTCCAACAGGGTGAGGAGGAAATGAGAGGAGGAACTTACGTCCAGTTATGTTCAGATCAATCAATCCACGGCTCAAAGAGTCAGCCCATATGCCAGATTTGACCTGAAAATTTTCTTTCTTGGTGTTGGGCTTGGGAGCTGCCAAAGGTGTTTGGTCTGCCCTTCCATTAATACTTGAAGAAAGATCAAAGGGGTCTTTAGCTGCTTCTTCAGTGTTTGCAACGAAGGCACCAAAATCAGAGGCACCAGTTTTGGGAGCAGCCAAAGGTGCTACATCTGCTTTGCCAAAATTGCCAGTGGAAGAAAAGTCGAAGGGGTCTTTAGCTGTATCCACGGTGTTTGATTCAAAGGCACCAAAGTCCGATGCTGCCTCAAGGTTCTGACTTGACGTGCTGATATTTCCAGTGGAGCTGTGTACAGGTGGTGGTGGTGCACTAGAGGTGCTGAAGTCACCAAATGGGTCAGATCCCCCAAAACTGCTTAAAGGAATATCACCGAAAGGATCAAATGGTTCAGGTACTGTGTTCTTGGACACGGAAGTATTAGCATTAGAAGATGTCCCAGAAGTTGGTGGTGGGATAAACCCAGTCTGTGGTGGAAATGCTGAAGCAAAGGTTGCATTTCCCGAAAAAAGGTCAACAGTTTCCTGCAGTATCATTTGGATGACAACACTGTATCATGATCAACGAAATTGAGAAACTACATGATTTTATAAGAATATCAAAGCACAATACTGGCAGTTTCTGGCACTGTGTCAGATAATCTTAACATATTTAGCAGCTTCGATATACAGAGAGGAGAACCAAACCTGGACATCCTGATGCGCAGCTGTTTCGGCACCTGGGATTGCCGATTGGAAATCTGCATCAGCAAACAGATCAACCTGAGGTTCTGCAGCACTTTCTGTTGCTGGAGTGGCTGCGGGCTCGCCAAGGAAATCATCCATCAAATTTGGGCCAAGAAGATCCGCCTCAGCAGTCTTTGTATTAGCTGCACCTGTAGAACAAGATAGAAATAGTCATCTCTTTGAGTTTCCAAATCCAACAAATTAGTTCATTCAAAAATAAAAAAGGCATAGCACTCCCAGTCTCAACAAACTATCAGGTCATCCCTTTTAGTAAAAACTGATTGAGCACTTGAATTGACGTTCATCTATGAATTTCTATTTACAATTAGGCGGAAGAGAATATTATAATTGTGCTACATGAAAGGTAATCTAGTTATAGCGTACATGCAAACTGAAGAGTGAACTATTTGTCAAAACATTACAGACTATAACAGACTTACATGACAAGACATGAACATGCATTCAGTACTACAGCTAAAGAAATTCCTTGCATGGAAGTAGCAGAACCAGGAAAATACATATATAATATTTTACCGTTTGAGGAAGATCCACGAGGATCAAAGTCATCGAATTCATCCTCATTGCCTTTGGTGTTAGATGGGGACTTCGAGGAGCTGCGTGGATACAAAACTTCAGTGAAGGAGTGAAATGTATAACAATAAAAGGTAAGCCCCGAGGCTAAAAATCTAGAGCCGAACTGATACTGCTGCATTTCACTTTGAAAAATATTGCTGCATTTACCATACTTAACAAGATTCAACACGAGGACCTCTTCTAATAGGAAATAGCCGCTTTAAACTAACTCTGTTTCAATAGCAAATTAGATACTACTTCACCCCGTGTGAGTTGGGACCTAACTCACCAATCATGCAACCAAGAATGCTACCTACAATTAACCCACCATATCCCACTGGCTACTCAGCGTTTATTAACGATAAAAATGGATACTGTTAGTAAAATACTACTGGCTGTAGTTTTTGAAAAACCAGCAGCAGTCATTTAACGAAGTAAAAATAGTAAAGCAGCTTTAAAATACCTTCTATCATGATCCGCGTCCTTTCTTATCTTGCTGCCAGATTTGCGCCTGCCAGTACTACTTGAAGAGGTTTTAACAGGTTCTTTGTCCCTGTAACTGTTACTGAACGAATCAGCCTCCCTTGTGCCACCAAAACTGCCATAGCGTTCACCTGAACTGTAGTTGCTACCTCCAGAGGCTGAGCTTGATCTGTATGACCCGGTTGATGATAACCCAACGTACCTTCATCCACAGCAAATATACGTTACGGTTTAAGACTGTCAAAGATAAGTACACAACTAAAAAAAGTTAGAAGATCTCATTTAATAATTTTGCAGAACCCACTTGTCACGGTTACTGGCCGCTTTCTCTCTCACAGCCTTTATTCTCTCCTTATCATTGATGATTCCCACCAGGGTTTCCACTTTCTTCCTCACATTTATTCCAGAGTCTTTTCCATTAGGTTCCACAAACTCAAAACTCGAAAGAACCTTAAAGGATACGACAAGAAAATGTTTAATCACTCGATGTAGCCTTAACTAGAAAGAGTTGTAAACAAAAGCACAGACAACACATACCGAGATTTTTGAATAATGATCGAGAATGTCATCAACTGCCCGCTCAGAACCATTCGCTATCAAGTACTCAATAATCGTCAGTGCCTGCGCATCCACAAATTTTAATTAGTGAATAGCATTGCTCATAAAAATTTACACGATACAAAGGTCTGTTTCCCTTTGGTGGTTACTGGTTAATGTGATCAATCACTGTAGAAGTGATTCCTAACAAGCTCAATATTGGTCCAATATACTATTGAAAGGATGGTCATTAGGGAATAAGAAGCAATAACCTTATACACATGACGCCAGTTTGCATCTCGCTCACCCAGCCTGGCCCAGAGGACACCCATCACCATCTGACACTCAGAGCTGCAGATTTTAGAAGTTATATGCATCATTTCAGCACAGATAAAAAGGGAGGTGGGATAGCACAACACAAACAAGACATTAAAACTTACTATTTCTTGGTGGCCTGAGCTAGCTCTGAAAGAGCAGACCCATGTGGACCCCAAGGCTCATCACTTGTCGCGTCAAGGACCTGATTTGAAAGCAAAACTTTTAGGAGAAGACATAAACTACGAAATATGATACAATGAGAGATCGAAAGGACTAGTCTTGTCAGCTATCACTCCTCGTCGGACTTCTAGCTCTAAATGTAATCATCAAAGAATCCAGCCTGATTACAGGCAAATCAAAAGCAGTGCGTGAGGAGTGCATTCGGTAGTGTATTTCGACTTATCTCTGATTCAGGTCTTAATAATTTAACTAAACCATCAGCGCAGAGTTTGACTTTTTTAAGGAACATGATTTTATTTATTGCTCCTAAAAAGTTACAACATTTATCAGTTTCCTTAAAGCACTAGTGTGGAGTGTACAGACAAGAGTGGTATCACAAGCAAGCATAGGCAAAATTCAAGTTCCATCCTACAGTCTCCACCACATGAACTAATCCGATAATTCACAGCTCCACTACCAGCAAGAGGAAACGATTTCACAGAGAAGCAGAGCTAAGATCTGGGCGAGATCCAAACCTTCTGTTCGAGCTCGGGGACCTTGAGCACCTTGAGATTGACCTCCCTCTTGCTGCAAGAGCACGCGCAGAGCAAACGGATCAGGATCTCACTCCTCACGGATCAAATTCAGCAAACGCCGTAGGCATCCTTGTAAAGCGGCTAACGGGATCGTGGCCGGTGGGCCGATCGAGAAAACTTACATCTCCCGCACGGTCTGATCGAAGGCCTTCATGAAATCCATGGCCGGCGCGGCGGCGAAGGGTCGCCGGGGACTCTATATACCGGGGGATCTGGGCTCTCAGGCGCTGAGCTGGCAGCGGCAGCCGAGCGAGTGGCCTAGGAGGCTGTGTCTGGATGGGATGGAGGCGCGGCGGCGGCTCCCCCGATCCCGGCGAGCGGCGAACCCTCGCGACGGACGGCGAGGTCGACGGCCTGCCGGGCGGAGGGCGCGCGCGTGCGGGGAAGGAGGGAGAGGAAGTGGGCGGCGAGGTGGGTGATGGCCGGTCGGTAGGCAGGAAGAGGAACCATGTGTGCTACCATTTGACGGCCAGGGTCAACTCTGGCGAGATCTGACGGCGGATATGGCACCAGCTGCAAACGCACTACTAGTACCATTGTCTCTGTCAATGCATCGCTAATCTTTTACCGTGCTACTTTTGGTTGAAGAAGAAATGGTAAATTTCACTGGTAATCTCATCATGGGATTAAGGCGCTGCTAATCTGATTTTGCGAATGCTTGTTTGGTTGTGATCTGATCGGCACAAACACCATCTGCCACTGACTGAACCAACCCACCACGAGATGCACATTTCTTTGACTGAAAGAAGAATAAGAGGGTAAACATATGGTTTGCCACATTTCTTTGGCTTCAGCTTGGCACAAGACAGCAGGTCCTCCAACATCTGAAGCTGACACACACATCTAACCTCAAGGTGAAACTCTGCTCCAATTTTGCTAGGTTTGGATTCAGTGGGAGTACACACACAGATTCCATTGCTGAGAAGTAGGTCCATGTATGACCCGAGAAGAAGAATAACATGGTAAAATAATGGAGATAATTGCACGTATCATCCTGGAAGTTGCCGGCGATGTCCAACTCGGTCCCGGAAGTTGAGAACTGATCCACTACGGTCCTGATATGGGGAAATACGTCCCCAATACGGTCCTGGATGTTGGACGGCCAGTCCTGCGTCTACACGTCGCGTGCGTACACAGGATACGCCCGTATGACACGTCAACGCCTGGCCCGCTCGTCAGAAGGGAGCCCACCAGTCAGCGCGGAGCCCACCCCTTGCCCCCCATCCCCGTCTCGCTGTCTTTTCTCGATCCTTCATGTGTCCACGAACCGAAAACAGAGCAGGAAGCAGAGTAGTGGGATAGGGTGCGGCGGCGGATGATCTGCGACCCGATGGCCTTTCGATGGTAGTTGCTGCGGTGGTGGAAGGGACTGCGACGGCGCCGCAACCTGTAGGACGGGATTCAGCGGCGATGGAGGGCCCGCGACGGCGGCCCGGCGGCGAGGCGGCTCCAACGTACGGTATGATTCGTCGCCCAAGAACGTAGAGATGGTTTTGTGCCTGAAATCTACAATTTTAGTTCTAATTAGGTTGTGTGCACATATAATCTCATTTGTTTATGCCAATTTCATGCACTTTGGAGGGAAATTTGTTAGGGTTTGGGTAAAGTACGACAAAAAGATTGAACTTTCAATGATTTTTGTTTGCAGCAAAGGATTCTCGATTGTTCACTGTTGAGGTAATCCATGGAGGATTTTTCTTTGGCAGTGGGCAGAATAGGTGTTATTTGGATGCCAAAAAGGTTTGCTATGATTACTGTCAGGTGGAGAGTGCATATTACAAATTGTTTGAAGAATTAGTTGAGCACTTGGGTTATGAAAAGAGAGGTAGAATCGATATGTATTGGTTGCCCCTGTTTGTCAGCTAAATGAAGGTGGTGCTAGGCTTTTGTCCAATGATGTTGACGTAGATTGTATATATCTAACGCTTAATCGAGGGCACCAATTTCAAATGATATACCTCGATCATTTGGACAGCCATATTTCTGGAGGAGGAGCTGGATGGGATGATGTTGTGGCTAATCCAGTAACACAAATGCCAGTTGTTTTCAGTCCAATGAAGAAGTCAAGCAATGCAAATGATAACAGAGATGTCAATGAAAGCAACACATCTTGTAGTGTTGTGGATGAAAGTCATGAAATTCAGAGTCATGACCAATTCTTTGACAGACTGAGACCAAGAAAACAAAATATAGAAGAGCAGGAAGAACAGTATGCAGATTCAGATACTTCTGACAGTGATTATATTCCTGAAATTATTGACAGTGACTATGACTTGGAGGATGGGGATGAGGATTTGTTGCAGGAGTAGCTACACCCTCTGCAAGATAGGAAAGGGAAGAAGGTGGTGGAAGAGTGCAACTCTGAAGATGAGGAATTGGATGCTCCAGATTCAGATCAAGATGAAATGAAATTCAATTTCAAATCATTTACAGCTGCTGATATGCATGAGCCCAAGTTCCATGCAGGCCAATTGTTCTCTTCAGTCGAGCTCTTGAGGAAAGCAGTTAGAGATTACAGTTGCAAAGAGAGAGTGAACATCACATTCCCAAAGAATGACAAAACAAGGCTTGGTGCAAAGTGTGAGAAAGGATGCCCATGGTATCTTTATGCATCTTGGGATAATAGGACAAATTCGATAATGGTGAAGACATTCAATGGTGAGCATACTTGTGAGAAGAAGTGGCAAGTTACAGCCTTTACAGCTAGGTATATTGCTCACAAATTTGTCGACAAGATTAGGGCATGTGAGAGGATTTCATTGAAGGCCTTAGCAGGTTTTGTGCAAGAAGATTGGAATATGACAATTAAAAGGGGCAAGTTAGGGAGAGCTAGGAAGATTGCATATGATATGATATATGGTGATGAGATTTCACAATACAACTTGTTGTGGGACTATGCAAATGAGCTGAGGAGATCTAATCCTGGTAGCACTTTCTTTGTTGAACTTTCAGAAGAGGGGCAATTTCAAAAATGTTACTTCTCATTTGATGCATGCAAAAGGGGCTTCTTATCTGCTTGTAGGCCTATCATTTTCCTCAATGGCTGTCACTTGAAGACACAATATGGAGGTGTGCTTTTAAGTGCTGTAGGAATGGATCCTAATGATTGCATAATTCCTGTGGCTCATGTAGTAGTGCAAACTGAAGATACAAAAGCCTGGAGATGGTTCTTGACTGCATTGAAGCAAGATCTTGGCATACATAACACAGATCTCTGGACCATCATGTCTGACAAGCAAAAAGTAATTCCTTTGCATTTTTTGCTTATTTCAGTATGTATCAGAACTTATGTGATTTCCTTTGTATGTTTATAATGTGTGAAATGTCATTGTTTTTGTAGGGTTTACTAAAAGCAGTGAAGGAATTGTTCCCACTTTCACCACACAGATTCTGTGTGAGGCATCTGTGGCAGAATTTCAACAAGAATTTCAAGGGAGAGGCCTTAAAGAACCAGCTATGGAAATGTGCTAGAAGTACTACAGAGGGAAGGTTTAGGGAAAATATGAACCAAATGTTACTTCTCAGCAAAGAGGCCCATGACTGGCTGGATGAGTTGGATCCTAAAACATGGGTCAGGGCTTATCAAAATGATTTTGTTGGAAATATGCCCTAGAGGCAATAATAAATTGATTATTATTATATTTCCTTGTTCATGATAATCATTTATTATCCATGCTAGAATTGTATTGATAGGAAACTCAGATACATGTGTGGATACATAGACAACACCATGTCCCTAGTAAGCCTCTACTTGACTAGCTCGTTAATCAATAGATGGTCACGGTTTCCTGACCATGGACATTGGATGTCGTTGATAACGGGATCACATCATTAGGAGAATGATGTGATGGACAAGACCCAATCCTAAGCATAGCACTAGATCGTGTAGTTCGTATGCTAAAGCTTTTCTAATGTCAAGTATCATTTCCTTAGACCATGAGATTGTGCAACTCCCGGATACCGTAGGAGTGCTTTGGGTGTGCCAAACGTCACAACGTAACTGGGTGACTATAAAGGTGCATTACAGGTATCTCCGAAAGTGTCTGTTGGGTTGGCACGAATCGAGACTGGGATTTGTCACTCCGTGTAAGCGGAGAGGTATCTCTGGGCCCACTCGGTAGGACATCATCATATGCGCAATGTGACCAAGGAGTTGATCACGGGATGATGTGTTACGGAACGAGTAAAGAGACTTGCCGGTAACGAGATTGAACTGGGTATTGGATACCGACGATCGAATCTCGGGCAAGTAACATACCGCTAGACAAAGGGAATTGTATACGGGATTGATTAAGTCCTTGACATCGTGGTTCATCCGATGAGATCATCGTGGAACATGTGGGAGCCATCATGGGTATCCAGATCCCGCTGTTGGTTATTGACCGGAGAACGTCTCGATCATGTCTGCATGTCTCCCGAACTCGTAGGGTCTACACACTTAAGGTTCGGTGACGCTAGGGTTATGGAGATATTAGTATGCGGTAACCCGAATGTTGTTCGGAGTCCCGAATGAGATCCCGGACGTCACGAGGAGTTCCGGAATGGTCCGGAGGTAAAGAATTATATATAGGAAGTGCTGTTTCGGCCATCGGGACAAGTTTCGGGGTCATCGGTATTGTACCGGGACCACCGGAAGGGTCCCGGGGGTCCACCGGGTGGGGCCACCTACCCCGGGGGGCCACATGGGCTGTAGGGGTTGTGCCTTGGCCTATATGGGCCAAGGGCACCAGCCCCAAGAGGCCCATGCGCCAAGAGATGGGAAAAAGGGGAGAGTCCTAAAAGGGGAAGGCACCTCCGAGGTGCCTTGGGGAGGATGGACTCCTCCCCACCCTTGGCCGCACCCTTCCTTGGAGGAAGGGGCAAGGGCTGCGCCTCCCCCTCTCCCTTGGCCCTATATATAGTGGGGGAAAAGGTGGAGCAAACCAATCTAAGGCCTGGCGCCTCCCTCTCCCTCCCGTGACACATCTTCCTCCTCCCGCAGCGCTTAGCGAAGCCCTGTTGGAATCCCGCTACTTCCACCACGCCGTCGTGCTGCTGGATCTCCATCAACCTCTCCCTTCTCCTTGCTGGATCAAGGCATGGGAGACGTCATCGGGCTGTACGTGTGTTGAACGCGGAGGTGCCGTGCGTTCGGCACTTGATCATCGGTGATTTGAATCACGACGAGTACGACTCCATCAACCCCGTTCACTTGAACGCTTCCGCTTAGCGATCTACAAGGGTATGTAGATGCACTCTCCTTCCCCTCATTGCTAGTCTCTCCATAGATAGATCTTGGTGACACGTAGGAAAATTTTGAATTTATGCTACGTTCCCCAACACCCCCACCAAGGCCCAAGGCTCAGGAAAGAGGGGAAGGGGGCAAACCCTAGGGCAGATGGGCCCTAAGGCCCACCCTGGTGCGCCTCCCTCTCCCCCTCCACCTGGCCGCACCCTAGATGGGTTTTTGGGGGCTGCCGCCACCCCTAGGGAGGGAACCCTAGATGGGGGCGCAGCCCCTCCCCTTCCCCTATATATACTTGAGGTTATGAGGGTTGCAAGATATATGATTTGATCTCTCCCTGGCGCAGCCCTACCTCTCTCCTCCTCGTCTCTTGCGGTGCTTGGCGAAGCCCTGCTGGAGTACCACGCTCCTCCACCACCACCACGCCGTTGTGCTGCTGCTGGATGGAGTCTTCCTCAACCTCTCCCTCTCTCCTTGCTGGATCAAGGCATGGGAGACGTCACCGGGCTGTACGTGTGTTGAACACGGAGGTGCCGTCCGTTTGGCACTAGGATCATCGGTGATTTGGATCACAACGAGTACGACTCCATCAACCCCGTTCTCTTGAACGCTTCCGCTTAGCGATCTACAAGGGTATGTAGATGCACTCTCCTTCCCCTCGTTGCTGGTTTCTCCATAGATAGATCTTGGTGACACGTAGGAAAAATTTGAATTTCTGCTACGTTCCCCATCAGATTTCCTAAAGTGTGATGTGCTGCTCAATAACAATTGTGAGGTGTTCAACAGGTACATCCTGGAGGCTAGGGAGATGCCAATTATAAGCATGTGTCAGAGGATCAAGGGCCAAAACATGGGAAGGAATTATGGAAAACAACAAGAGGTCTTGAAGTGGCATGGTACTATTTGTCCAAAGATAAGAAAGAAATTGGATAAGAATATTGAATTTGCAAGAACTTGTCATGCTGCACCAGCTGGAAAAGGGTTGTTTGTAGTCAATGATAGAGGTATGGACTTCAGTGTGGACACAAGAATGGAGAAGTGTAGCTGCAAAAGATGGGATTTGTCAGGTATCCCATGTTCTCATGGAGTCTCTGCTCTTAGATATGACAAAATACCACCAGAATCAAGGGTGAACTCTTGTTACTCTATTGAGACTTATTGCAAGGTATATGAGCACATTATCATGCCATGCAATGATGTGAGTGAGTGGGCTAATATGAATGGCAGAAAAATCATACCACCACCACTTCAGAAAAAGAAAGGAAGACGGGCAAGGAATAGGAGACAACAACCAGAAGAGAAGCAGGGAAAGAGAGGTGTGAAGATCAATAAGGCAGGTGCAGTCATCCATTGTGGATATTGTGGAGGTGCTGGTCATAACATAAATGGTTGCTTGGACTGGAAGTTAGGGTTGAAGCCTAAGAAAAAAACAAGAAGCCATAGAGTTCGAGCTGAGCCAGATGTGTCATCTTCAGATGAAGAAACAATAGGCCTTACTCAGGTAAATCTTGAGATCAAGAAACAATAAATCTGTTACTCATAGAACATCATTTAATGCACCAATAATCTTTCTGCATTATTACTTTCCAGGAAATTAATCTTCAGACAGCTGGTGTTCTTAACCATGAACAACCTTTGTATCATTCAGAGATGCTAGCTACTTTAACACAGGAAGTAAGTTTAAAAACTGCTTGCACGTACTCTTTTTGCGCAAACTCTGTTTACACACAACATGTATTGATTCTGAGTTAAAACAATTGTTAACTAATGCAGAGGGAATCAAGGCAGAGAGAGGAAGTTGTGCATGGCCCACTACCTGAGAATGCTTTCATACAGCAGCAAGCCCTCTCACAACCTCCAATTCAACCTACTACAGCAACAAAAACTGGTGATGTGCACAGGAAGAGAGAGGTTGTTGCACTTGCCAGACTTAGAGCAGCAGCCGAGAGAAGAGAGATAGCAGATCAGGCCAAGTTTGATGCAACCATTGCGAAGTTAAAAGAAGAAGAGGACAAAATCAAGTTGTCTGCTCAGAAGAAGAAAGATGACCTACTAGCAAAGAAACATGTTGCAGAGGAGAAAAAGAAGGCTGCACTTGAAGAAAAAAGAATTGCTGCAGAAGAGAGGAGGAAAGCTAGTGAGGAAAAGAAAAAAAGGCCCTAGAGGATAAACTGGCCATGGCAGACAAAAGGAGAGAAGCTATGGAGAAAAGGAAAAAAGAAGCAGAAGAGGCAAAAAGAATTGAGGCGGAAGAAAGACAAAGAATTGTTGAAGAGAAAAAAAGAGTTTGCAAGACTAAATTTGATGCAGAAGAGGCATTGTTTCTTATAAATCAAGCAGATGAGATTGATAGGCAGCAATCATTTCTGCAAACACAGGAGATAGCAAGGCAAAGAGCTTGGGAGCAGCAGACTGTCCAACAGGAAGCTACAAGAGTGCAGGCAGCTTTGCAGGATGCAGATAAGAGGAAGGCACAACAAGACAGAGAAGCAATGGTGGAGGAGCAGAGGATGAATGCATGTCAGTCCAAAACTACAACAATGAAGAGAACTGGAGCAAACTCTAGTCAAAACAGGAGAACATTTAAAAAACCAAGAAAAGTTAGCATGTTTGATGAACTTAGGGGCGGTTGAAAATTAACGAAAAGTGGAGGTTTCATTTTGTGTTCTGTTTGTGATCAGATGTAGAACGTGTTAATGAACATGTTCTGCTCGTGATCATGCTCCAGATCCTGTTGGATAGCTTTTGTAATATGCTTTCTTTTGTAGTATGTAAACTGGCAGTAAGACTTGTTATATGCTCCAGAATATAATGGATAGCTTTTGTAATATGCAAACTGGATGTCAGACTTCTTATATGATTACTTCTGTAGTATGTAAACTGGTTGTTGTTATATGCTCTCTTCTGTAATATGTAAACTGGGTGCTGTTATTTGGAGATATGACAAATGAGGTGCTTGGAAGGATTAATGCCATAACTGTATGTATAGATACAAATAAGGATTGCATATTTAGGAGCGGCATTTTCATAATGATAGAAGTGACAGTGAGCTCCATTTTCATAATGATCAAAAACTTCCAACATAGCATGAGATCCATACATAGATAGTCTGTCAAGCATTGAATATTACATACCAAATTCACAAAAGAGGCACCCACATAATATATAACTCAGTGACATACATAATACTACAGCAGTTCACAAACTACATAGATTGAATACTACAGATACTCCAACTAGTTAGATAGATAGATAGCTCAATCCTCATTGCCATCGACTTTGCCAAGCACAGTGCTGAATTTGTGCGTCCGTGTCAGGCCTTCCCCTTCGTTCGGAAGCCATGCATCCGGCAGGTCTTCGGCGAGTAGAGGACCACGATCAGTCACCTCCTTGATGTGACAGATGACAAGATACACCAGCGTCTTCTTCTTCCTCGGCGACGACGGCCCGTAAGACGACACCATTTCCATCGCCACAAACTCTTCAACTGATTGCGGAGGAGGATCTGTACAGAGCGCAAGCTTAGGCTCGACAATCTCCACGTCCAGCATCTTGCCCACTTTCGACGGGTCACGAAGCCATGCGATTACCTCAAGCTCGCGCCTGTTCTTTGGTCGTATGATCTCTATCAGGTCGCCGCCTAAATCCTTTAGAACACTTTTCACTGACTGCATTGACCAAGCCTGATCTGGGAGCCCTTCCAAACTGAGCTTCGTTTTGTACTCCAGAGCATCCGGGGTGGCGCGAATCTCTCTTACCCAGTGCTGAAACTGGATCCACCGGCGGCAACACTTGAACTTCATCGACGATTGCAGCACCATCGTGCACTTTTCCTCCGTTGAGAACAACAGCCATAGGTCATGCGGGGGGCAAGCGACCTCAATGCTCACCTCCGACTGCAGCACACCGCAACGGGCCTCGATGGCCGCCAGCAGATCAGCCGGCGTCACTGCCTCCTCGCCGTCTCCTACCACCGTGGCCAGCAGAACCAAATTGCCATACCGACCCTCAAACGCATCTATAGATGGCGTCCGGGCCAGCATGACACGGCTCCTCTCCGAACGGAGACACGGCTCGCCCCGACGCCATACCTCCTGTGGATAAGCCCTCTCCAGCAAGCTGCGCCCGGATCCATCACCGGCGACGACCGCCGCCGTCGCGCTGCTGCCGTCTTCGCTCTCAACGTCGACATAAATGGTGGTGGAGGTCACGCTAGCCCCGCCCATCGCCGCAGGAGAAGCTAGGGATTGCAGGTGGATAGTTTGGGAGATTGGGGATTTTTTCACCGACGAAGCGGCTCTGCGTCTTATCCACTCCAAGCGTACTGACGGGTGGGCTCCGCGCTGACTGGTGGGCTCCCTTTTGACGAGCAGGCCAGGCGCTGACGTGTCATACGGGCGTATCCTGTGTACGCACGCGACGTGTAGACGCAGGACTGGCCGTCCAACATCCAGGACCGTATTGGGGACGTATTTCCCCGTATCAGGACCGTAGTGGATCAGTTCTCAACTTCCGGGACCGAGTTGGACATCGCCGGCAACTTCCAGGATGATACGTGCAATTATCTCTAAAATAGTGGTGTGGTGGCTTCAGGTTGCATAAAGAAGGCAACCAAAAGAGAAGCACCTCCAGACCAGCCTCACGTCAACAGCAAAAACAGTCGACAGGAAACACCAAAAGCAACAAAGAATAGTTTTGAGGCAACAATACAGATACTCTCAAGCGACACACGATTTTGAGACCATGCATTGTTCATAAGAAAAATATATACTCCCTTCGATCCAAATTAATTGTTGCAGCTTTAGTACAACTTTAGTACAAAAGTTGTACTAGAGAGTTGCGACAATTAGTATGGGTCGGAGGGAGTACTATATATCACTGACATATGTAAGTATAATACATCAAACTGGTCTTGATGTTCATCTGGATCAATGTAGAACAACAACTAGAGTTACCAGCATACTGAAGTACCCACAGATACTTCAATACACACAAAGAATTTCTAAGTACAATCAGCTCATGATGCAGTTACTCTTTGCGCCTAGCCTGCTACTTCTTGTCAGAGTTACAGCAGTTGCTGGGACCTGCTCCCTTAGCGTAGGTGATTGTAGCTGTTGAACATTCTGCTCTGTGAAGTCTTCTCTTTCACCGCAGACTTCGGAGCCTCGGAAAACACGTTCCAGAAGCGCAGGGTCTCGTCTGCTGCAGCAGATGCCACCGTGCAACCATCAGGGCTCTGCAAAGGTTCAACAAAAGACAACCATAAGCCATCTGTGGTGCACACAGTATGTGTTTCAAATTTAGCTACAAAGCATAGGGAGCGAGCAAAGGTTACCTGAGCCATGAAGAGGACACGGGAAGTATGGCCATTGAGCTCGGCCATCTTGGCCATCGACGGGTACTTCCACAACGTTAGCTGGTTCTGAGTGAATCCATGCGAGCTCAGCAGCTCTCTGTCATTCTTGTTCCATAGCAGTGCGCAGACTTGTGACCCGGTGTCGACTGAGTTGAGGCATGCGCCAGTGTGTGTGTTCCAGAACTTGATGCATCGGTCATTTGCGCCGCCACCCGACGCCAGCAGGTTGCTCTGGAATGGGCACCATGCGAGCGCCTTCACCGCAGCCGAGTGGTCTTCCATCCTGTGCAGCCATTGGGTGCGGCCTGCAGATTGTGCAGAGGATGCCATGGACACATCCCATATGTGGAGGAGGTTGTCGTTTCCACCGCTGGCTAGCTGCCGCCCTGATCCAGACCACTTGAGTCCACACACCTCCTGCGAGTGCCCGCGGTATGTCTGCACAGCATGGTCCCTAATCCTCACATCATTGTTCACGATCTTGCCGTCCATACCACCAGCGGTCAGGATGCTCTTGTTCCATGCCAGTGATCCGACTCTCGACTCATGCACACCTTGCAGTGTCCTCAGCTGCAGAATGAATCATGATCAGCAACTAAAAAGCACAAATAATAATGCTGCTAACAGAGAATTATAACAGGAGAGAGAGGCCAAGAAGTACCAACCAGTCGGTTTGAGCTGGAATCCCAGATCTGGACAGCAGAGGAGTTGAGGCCAATAGCAATGTTCTGGCCATCAGGAGCCCAGCTAACACTAGTGACAGGGCCATCATCCTCATCAACGGTAACAAGCTCGGACGTAGACCCACTTGCGGCGTCCCAGAGGTACACCGTGTTGCCCAGTGCAATGGACAGCACATTGGCGCTTCCCCAGTCCAGCAGGTTGAGGTAGTAATCGTCAACGAGGTCTGGCGCATCCAGAGTCCTATCTGCGGACTGCATCAGGTTTCCAATGCACATCAAGTCAGTAATCATCATCACAATCACCACTACAACTGCAACACCAATGAGAGCAGTACCACAAACTAAGCGTGCCGTACCTGAGGGATGTATCGACGCTTCTTCGCCGGTCTGGCCTGGACGGAGGCCACGTCGGCACGGAGCTCCGTGAGGATGCTGTTGTCAGGCTCCGGCGGCTTGTTGCGGAAGGCGAGGATCCTGGTGCGGTTGTTGAGCAGCTTCTCGGCCAGCAGCTTCCGGTACGCCTCCTTGGCCGGCGACGGCGTCGCCCCGTTCTTCCTGTCCTTCCTCGGCTCCGTCAGCAGGTAGTGCGCCATGTCCATGTCCATCGCCGACCTGTCGGGGATGAACCTGTCGCCCTGCCAGACAAACAAACAGGCAGATTCACACCCGTTCAGTCATTCCGTCGAACAAGTGGCGCGCACGCACAGGACAACAGGCGAAAGGGGGAAACGGGATCGATCGGGGACTCACATAGCACTTGACGGCAGGGTTGCGGGGCGTGGAGCAGAGGGACGGCATGTAGGGCCTGGGCCTGGAGCCGGGCTCCTGGAGCGGCGGCATGGAGGGCATCGAGATCGAGCCGGCCTCCCGGAGCGGCGGCCGCGCGCCCCGCCTGCCGCTCTTCTCCGGCGACATCATGTCGGAACCTGCGTCCATGGATCAGAACAAACAAGAAACGGCGGTAGTACTGATGCGAGCAAGATTAGTAGGGCGCACAGAGCAGTGCAATTCGAGCCGGGGATCAGCACGGAAGTAGCCCTAAATCGAGCAACGGATTCGCAGGCAGACGAGCATATATAGAAATAAACCAAATCAAACTCGGTGAAGGCCCCTCACGCGGAGAGGAATTTTTCTACCAAAAGAAGGAACACGGCGAGATTAGCAGCGCGCGGACGAGGACCAAGAAACGAGATCGCAATCAGTAACCAAGAAAAGAAACGAGCTTTGAGCGCGAGGAGGAGGAGGAGGGTCCTGCGGAGCTCCGAGCGCGGTCGAGGCGGCGGGCGTTTCCCCCCGGGCGAGCGAGCGCGCGCGCGGCGGATTCGCTGGCTCGCGGGGACGGGGGAGGGCGGCGGGTTGATCTGGCGGTGCGGCGGAGTTGGTTCTGTGCGGGGCGGGGCGGGGGAGTTCTTGGAGGATCCGTGGGGTGGAAATAGTGGTATGGGGGGAGGCAAAGATGGAAGGGTGTAAATGATATAGCCGTTGGGGGAACTGGCACGGGCAGCCGCGTAGCGTAGGGGCGCACCGCAAATCAGCGGACGCCACGTGTGCCGTATTACTCGTTCTCCCGTGTGGGATTCCATACGAGCAATTGTCTCGCGGAATTCGGTTGTTTGCTTCGAATTCGAAATCGATTTTCCTTTCTCAAATCTCGTGACAGAATTTTATTATTTTCTTGCAAATTTCATGCAAAATCTCGGTTTTCGATTTGTGGTGTGTTCGTTAGGCGGATAGAAACGCGTGACTACTTCTGGCGGAGAGGTGTACAAGTCTGTCACACGGCAAAGTTCATGTGAAGTTCTTTTTTTTTCAGAAATCTTATTTGGCTGACGTTCGTTGGGAGAGCATGGCATTTCAAATGTTTTTGCTAGCGGTTTTAGTTGTACCGGAGGTGGCTGTTTTCTCGGAGCGACGTGGGATTTTTGGGGAGGAGGACTATGTCGCTCTGAAGGAACCGTCACCACATACACACCTAAAACTGCTGTGAAAACGTTTGCAAATGTCACCCCCTCACAGCGAACGCCGGCCAGATAAGAGGGTCCTTTCTTTTTTGGCAAAATATCCGGTATTTTGGAGGTAAATAGAGCCGGTCACACGGCCAAATTCCAATAGAATGGCATCCAAGACATGGCAAAGGCATGTACGTATTCAGAGTTTCAGACGGCTGAGCTGACACATGAAATTCTCTCTCTAGTTTCATCACAGGAAACTCACCATGGTTTGTTTTTTAACCTATATAAATCGCAAGAAAAGTACAACGGCATACAGTTATGGTTCTCATCAAGACATGGATACCACACAATTCGACTCTCTACTTCTAGCCTAGTCTAGTACAAGATACACTACTCGGTTTCTCAGAGAAGTTGGGTAACGCCAGGGTTTTCCCAGTCACGACGTTGTAAAACGACGGCCAGTGAATTGTAATACGACTCACTATAGGGCGAATTCGAGCTCGGTACCCGGGGATCCCAATGAGATAAACACATGATCAGAGGGTTCATCACAACAGGCAACCTTTGAAGGCCTTCCTTAGCGCCGCTTCGTCCAGATTCCTGCCGATAAACACGAGCTTGCTGATCCTCTTCTCATCATCCTCCCACGGCTTCGCTGGGCAACCTTCCAACATAGAGTGCACGCCCTGCAATTTTGACTAGGAGTTAGCAGCAGGATGACATATATTAGAACGGGCGAAACTGCAGAGGCACCGGAACAAAAGCTTTTATGCGGCAACAAAAGGATGATCAAAAGCTTAGAACAACACGTAGCTCTGATCACACGGATCGACTTCGTTCAAGCAAAGGGATAGCATAGCAGAAGATGATAATAAACTGGTTTCTTTGCAGAGGAAAGGTTTGGCCGGCTAACCTGAAACACGAAGCGTCCAGTTGACTCGTTGACGGATATAACACCCTTTAATCTGTACAGGTCTTCGCCTTTCTCATCAACCAGTCTCTCCAGCCAATCGTTAACCTTGAAAAGACATTGCACGTCAGTGATAAACTAGTTCATTTGCTGAGGAAGAGTTTGGTGGTAAAAGGAAGAACCACATTTCAAGCAAATCTTAACTACATTTGTTTACCTCATCCAGATCAAGTAGTCCCTCCGAAACAATACTTACACTAGTAACAGCTGCATCATGGACATGGTCATGATGGTGTCCTACAAGTCAGCAGAGTAAACTGAATGTACTGAGAAAAGGAGAGAGTTGAATAAAAATGAATGCACACAGAAAATATCGAGTAAGTTGCAAGTCTGGGTATCATCTCAATTATTGAGAATTTATCTGTCTCCTTCAGAAATTTTGATAAAAGGTAGAAAGCCAAATGGAAGCCACAAAATGTTGTCATGATCCCTAGATATAAAAGTAAGCATGTCTCTAATATGGTGGGACTAAGAACACATGGATACCGGAGCCTGAACATTACCATGCTCATGTCCCAAGTGGCAATGAGCTGTCTCTTTGTTTTCATTCAATTGGACTGCAGCCTCAATCCTGCAGATATATTATCTCAATTAGAGAAACAAAATATGGCATCTGACTCCCAGGATTACAGCCCAACATTCTTTAACAGATAAGAAAATAAAGATACTAACCTATCAAGGTCATAACCCCCAATTCCTAGCACAAAATCCATGTCGACATCACCAAACTTTGCATTTCTCATTTGTGCCATCCCATTTATGAGCTGCAACGAGAAACTTTTCAGTTTGGGCAAAAAATAATAAGTTTGCACTTGATTAAAAAAAACTCTGTTTTCTGAAGGCATTTTACCAACCCTACCTTGATCTTGTTGGTTAAAACCTCCAGTTCTGCATCATCAACCAAATCAGTCTGCATTCATAGCAATTATGCAGCATTAGAAAAGCAAGAAGCACTTTTATGATGTATTCTTGAAGAAGAAAATGCAAAAAAAAGACGTGCTTAAATAACACTTTTTGTTTGCATCAGATCCTTTTACATAGTTCTATCGACTGACTAAATACCTTGTTCAGTATAATCCGGTCTGCGTAAGCAACTTGTTCTACTGCCTCATTCACAACCCACCTTGCTTTCACTTCATTCAAGTGTTTCATCGCATGCTTACAATCAACCAAAGTAACCACACCATCAAGTTTCACATATTTCGAGACCAATTCATCAGAACAAAATGTCTCAATAACAGGACCAGGCTTTGCAAGACCTAGACAGTGACATTAGTTCTGTCAGACACAAGAACTTCGACACATCTTTAGACTAAAAAATGATAACCATATATTGGTAGTCTGGTAGATTTTGAGCCAATGAGATTTACCCGTTGTCTCAATGACGATATGATCAAACTTGTCGCCCTTTTGCTTCACCAACTTGAGAAGCATCTTTACAAGATCCCCTCGGACAGTGCAGCACAAGCAGCCATTATTCACCATCACAATGTCTTCAGCGACGGATGAATGGTTAGCTACAAGTGAGCTATCGATATCCACCTCACCAAACTGCACAGTAAAGGACAATACGGCTTATTCTAGCACAACCGAGTCTTGGCATGTTAAATGGGGCTAATTTGGTGCAGTATTGATCCATTACAAAACATTATGTTAAACAATGTTAACTGGGCATAATAGAGTGCTACAAGAAACAAGGATCTTCAGTTACCTCATTCTCAATGACAGCAATCCTCTTCCCATGCTGTGATGTTAGAATGTGATTCAGGAGGGTTGTCTGCCAAAGAGAGATTGGAAACAATTAGCCAACCTTAATAAACAAGCATCAGTCCTATACAGATTATTATAGCACCATGGCACTACGGCAGTGAGCACATTCATGGGTTTAAATCCACGCCGGCTGTACTGTTTTAGTGATACAGCGTCAGTTTCTCAGATCTGAATAAATATTAACATCGGCTGCGCCACGAGTGGACATCCGGATCTTACATTGGTCGAGCAGAAAAGAATATGCAGTGAGTTCAGAGTTCAGACTAGTCGGGCTTCTATAGCCTACCGCTCCAACTAGTAAGACTGACTTTACAAGGGGAAAGGTGAGTAAGCGAGGCGGACCTTGCCGGAGCCGAGGAAGCCGGTGATGACGGTAGCGGGGACGCGGTTGTCCAGCGCCTGCGCGTCGAAGGCAGCGTCGGAGAGGTGCCGCGGGAAGACGGCGGGCGGCGGCCGCGGGAGGAGGCTTCTGAAGCACCTGGAGAAGGAATGGAGAGGGCGCTGGAGAAGAGAGGAGGAGGAGGCCGCGGCCCTGGTCGCCCTGGGGAGCAGCAGCCGTGCAGCCGCAGCCGCAGCCGCCATACCTGAGCTCCCGGGTGAACTTGGCGGCCGCCGTGGGCTTTTCTGGGGTTTCGACGTTTCGTCGAGACGTCGACTAGAGCAGGGCTATAGGCATCTTTGCCACACTTTTTAAACCTCTTGTATTTTTCATAAAAAACTGTTCTTTTAAAGTAAATAGCCACTCTCTGGATTTTTTTTTCTAGCACTCTGACTCCTTATTTATTTATTTACTTATTTATTTTACAGATCACCCAAAAAGCATCTCATTTAATTTGTACTCCCTCCGTCTCATAATATAAGAGCGTTTTTTACTCTTCCCTCCGTTCCATAATATAAGAGTGTTTTGGGACAGAAGGAGTAAGTTTGAAGAAAATCGAATCGTGGTGTATATGTTATGAACACATCTTGAGTGTGGCACCAAGCCAACCTCCTCATGTGCCCTTCGATTTCTCCCGCCGCCACCAACTTGCCAAGCTTCTGCCACCACCTCTCAAACACCTCTGATGGACTAAGCTCGATCGCTACCCTGCCAACATTGCAATCCATCTCCATGCCGTTTCCGGCACCTTTGTGAGTCCTAGTGGCACAACCAACCACGACCATGAGCCTTAGCTGAGAGCCTTGATGGCGAGACCCTTGTTTTGTATTGAGTTGTTACATTTTACTTGTTTCTTTTTTTTTGCGGGTGACATTTTACTCGTTTCAGAGTTGTTGTATATATATGGTGCACATCTGCTGTAGAGTTGTGTTGTGTTATCTATTGTTCTGACCTACATGGCATGCATGCTGCGTTATGGATATAACGTGCACAATATGTGGATGAGTTTGGAATCTTTAATATGCATTTGTTAGTTTTTTTTTTGCATGGTACCATGGTATGCATTCTTTAGTCGAATGTCTAGATTTGCATATCGTCGATCCAGGGTCCCGACAACTTTCATAATATATTTTTTACCAAGTAGGTATGTTTCTAAACCGTACGCTTTCATATTGTAGGTAGTGATTACCTAGGGTCCCTCCCAGGATTCGGCGGATGGCCCGAGGTGAGAATCCGACACAATTCTAGTGGCTCTCAGCAGGAAAAAGGACCAGACTAGAGGTCATAACTTTGGCGTCGGGGCAATGCTAACCGGAACAACCACTATCTCAAGCTAACGAAAGAGGAAGCACACCAGCAAAGGAAAAATCGGATAGAGTCAATGCCTTAGTCCAAGCCAAATTTGACGCACTATACCCTATAATGCTTGAGAAGATTAAACTTGGCATTCTAGGAGTGACACAATCGACAAATAATAGTACCCAGTTGGTGTCACAGACGACGATCATATCCTAAAAAGAGCAGCAACTCCTTAGTCTCTAATTTCAAGTGGATGACCTCAAAATAATCTAGAAAGAGCAGCAACTCCTTAGTCTTTAATTTCAAATGGAGGACCTCAAAATAATTAAGCGTTGATGGGTCAACAAATTGCATTTTTAGGTATCTAGCTAACGCACTTCTACATGCTTCGTAGGAACAGATTTCTTGCACTCTCCTCACCCTAGTAGGCAGCGAGAAGAAGGCGATTGCAAGGGACCGACTCCTTTCAGGGCGGATCATGCACATCTGCGAGTTAGTAACAGGCATGGTGAAGGCCACTTTGGTTAGAGTTCTCCCAGGCCACGGGTACCTGATTTTTGTCTCAAACACCGTTCAAGAGGACGAGGAACTGTGGGCTAGCTAGAAGATTGCATGACGTGTTTCCTCAAGTGGATGGCGAAGGATGTTCCGCTTGGGGACCATGGCTCGCCAAAATGGAACACCGCCTTAACATGCCGGCCTAGTAGGACCACTAGTACGATCTCCTTTGGTTCTTTGTCGACCCGTATCTGATCAGGATGTGTCGGATGAGGGCGTGGAGCATGACATGCATGAAGATATCTAGAGTCTTTATGATGATGAAGAAGCTCTCATTTTTGCTGACAACTCGCTAGTTGAGGATATGCCGCCAATCTAGTCCAAGACGCAACCATGCAAGCAACCAAAGTTTACTCCAAATACACTCCTTGATATGACAAAATCCATGATGTCTTGTCCAGCCTATTGCATGGAACCGATTAAAAATAGGAGATGGCAGACGAACGTGGAAGTGAAGAGCAAGAAAAGTTTACCATCACCCGTTCAAATGATAAAGCATTGTGTTAGAAGGATTCGACAAAGAAGTCCTTATATAAAGAATGTGTTGAACAACCACTTCCTGTTATATCCGGAGTGAACTAATGGTACTGTGGGATGTGTACAAAACCCACCGGGCTGTGATGAAGATTCTGCATGACAACATCAAACAATTGGAGTAGTCAATCGTAAGTTTGGAGGCATTGTCAATCCAACACATTACACTATGAAGGTGCCAAAGGGCTATGGTTATTATGAAGAGTTCCTCGTGAACAAAGTAAATTTGGATTTCTTCTATTTTTTCAACTTCTGTTTACTCGATTTTTGCCTGATCATACTATGGATACTTTATCAAGCCAGAGAGGCCAAACGCATGAAGATTAGGAATGTCGCAATAGCTGAAACTTTTTCCATGCACCAGAAAAATCTTCTCAACTATAATGTCCATGAAGGAACACCTTTTTGCGTTCATGCAAACTACAAAGGACAAGGATTACTTACTCGTGCCCTTCCGACCCGAGTAAGTGATTGTCTGCTTTATTTTTTTTGTAGTTTTTCCATTATGCTTTGACGTGTCAAACTTCCAAACTTGGTCATATTTGCAATATGTTCACTTGTTTGCACAAGGACAACTTGGTTCTCTTAGTGCTACAGCCAAAGAGGTCCCATTCTTACTTCAAGGACTCCCCGAAGAGCCTGGACAAAGATTGGACGCTCCTGAAGGATCTTCTGGATGAATGTCTTCTCGACCATAGTAAGACCAAGGGCACACCGTGTGAATGTACCACAGAATAGTCGAAAATGCTTCCAGCACAACGCTCTCTTATTTATATTTTCCTAGAGAGGGGTTCATCTACATCATGCAACACTCTCACTCTAATAAACTCATTACGGATCCTGCCAGTTCTATCAGATCTACATCTAACACTTCTCCTAGCAAGGCACCAAGCTTCCCCCACCTCTCTCGTGAGAGATCGGGCACCATCACTGTCGGTGTCAAAACCGGCGGATCTCGGGTAGGGGGTCCCGAACTGTGCGTCTAGGTCGGATGGTAACAGGAGGCAAGGAACACGATGTTTTACCCAGGTTCGGGCCCTCTTGATGGAGGTAAAACCCTACGTCCTGCTTGATTAGTATTGATGATATGGGTAGTACAAGAGTAGATCTACCATGAGATCAAGGAGGCTAAACCCTAGAAGCTAGCCTATGGTATGATTGTTGTATGATAAATTTGTCCTACGGACTAAAACCCTCCGGTTTATATAGACACCGGAGAGGGTTAGGGTTACACAAAGTCAGTTACAATGGTAGGAGATCTTGAATATCCGCATCGCCAAGCTTGCCTTCCACGCCAAGGAAAGTCCCATCCGGACACGTGACGAAGTCTTCAGTCTTGTGTCTTCATAGTCCTGGAGTCCGGCTGAAGGTATAGTCCGGCTACCCGAACACCCCCTAATCCAGGACTCCCTCAGTAGCCCCTGAACCAGGCTTCAATGACGACGAGTCCGGCGCGTAGATTGTTTTCGGCATTGCAAGGCGGGTTCCTCCTCCAAATTCTTCATAAAAGTTTGTAAACACCAAGAGTAGTGTCCGGCTCTGCAAAATAAGTTTCCACGTATTGCCACAGAGAGAATAATATTAACACAAATCTAATCTGCTGACGTATTCCGCAGCGTGACATCATACTACGGCCAAGCCTTTATTCGAATCGTTTTCACTTTTCCACCTCAGCGTGTTTTGCGAGGCGGTTTCCTTGGCACGTCTTGTCAAAGCAGAGATCGTGTCCCCTTTATTTACGGGATTCTCATCAATACGGACGTGGGTAACCCAACCGCGCCATTTATCACGGTGCTTGGCAGGCAAGCGAGTTTTACTAGGCTGGTGGGGACGCATAGTCGCATCCGCCCATATAAGGGGATAAGGATCCACCTTTTTACCTACGCCTTCTTCCTCCTTTGCCTATCCATCTTCTGCGCACCCGAGCTCCAGCGCCCAAGCTCGCACTTCCTACCTCAACCTTCTCCAACAATGTCCGGAGCGGGAGGCAAGTGGATGGTCTCCTCCGCCACGGAGGGCCATGTCAAAAAGCTAAGGAAGGCCGGATACCTGTCCAAAGACATCGCGCACCGGCTTCCTGAGGAGGGGCAGCTTCTCCCCACCCCAAGGCCCCATGAGAGGGTAGTATTTCTTCCCCACTTCCTCCGCGGACTGGGTTTTCCTCTCCACCCATTTGTCTGCGGGCTCATGTTCTGCTATGGCCTAGATTTCCACGATCTGGCCCCGAACTTCATCCTCAATATCTCGGCGTTTATCGTCGTGTGCGAGGCTTTCCTCTGCATCCGTCCCCATTTCGGCCTCTGGCTCAAGACCTCCAACGTCAAGGCAAAGGTGGTGCGCGGCAACCAGGCGGAGTGCGGAGGTGCCATGGCGGGCAAAATAGCCAACGTCCTATGGCTCGAGGGCTCCTTTGTGGAGACCTTGAAGGGGTGGCAGTCAGGGTGGTTTTACATCACCGAGCCACGCGATCCGAAGTGGATCGCAGCCCCTGAATTCCGATCCGGACCCCCTACGCGGCTCACGTCCTGGAAGGAGACGGGCTTGTCGTGGGGCGACGAAGAAGAGGTGACCGGACTTCAAAAATGCATCCAGTCCCTGGTGAACAAGCAACTCAAACTTGTCAACGTAGTCCAGGTCATGCTCGTCCGCCGGATCCTTCCGTGTCAAGAACGGGACTTCAATTTGTGGGAGTTCAACCCGGCGCAGCACCGAACTCTGAGCAGGCTCTTCGACACGACGTACGAAGATGTCTGGAGGGGGCTAACCAAAGGCGCCGAGGCTCCCACATCCGCCTCCGAAGACCGCGGATTCAGCTCGCAGCGTCCTGCTGGCGAGGTAAAATATTTTCATCTTTTACAGGATGTTAAGTTTTCTTCATAGTTTGACTCTATGCGGGATCTAAACTCCCTCACCTTTGATAGGATTGGTGGGCGAAGTCTGGACTGATTAACTGTCCGGCTCCCTTGCCCGAAGACCCGGCCCCTGCTCTCCTAGTGAAGCTGCTGGTTCCGGCACCTTATGTGGTGCCGGAGAAGAAGGCCAAGAAGAAGAAGGCCACGGGGACTCGAAAGAGTTCCCGGCATATGGTGGTGTCGGACTCGTCGTCCGACGAGTCCGAGATGCACTCCTCCCATGAAGACGAGGAGGAAGAAGAGACCTCTCCCCCTCCAGCGGGGGAAGGAAAGAAGAGGAAGGCCGCCCCAGTAGGGGAGGCCGAAGGGTCCAAGAAGAGGAAAACCCCTCCGCCGGACTACGCCCCCGACGCCGACGAGGACGAAGAGGAGTGGCCGGACAGGGCCAAGCGTCCGGCGAAATCGTAAGTGTTCGGATACCAGAGTAACTCATGATATTCCTTTTGTTGCGCAGCTTTCCCTAATGTCAAATATAATCATGCAGCCCGCCCAAGGATGGGCTCGATGAGTCATCGAGCGGCTCCCTGGATTCATCAGACGTGAATTCAGTTCCGCCCGCTGCCTCCCCCTGTGCTGCGGATGACGCCGAAGTGGCGTCGCGACAAGCTCCGGGGCAAGAGGAGGTGGTCCAGGAGGAACCTCGAGGCGACCTCCCGGACTCCAGGAGTAAAGGGGACCAGACCCCCCAGGGCTCCAAGTCCGGCTTTAAGCCGGACACCGCGCCGGAATCATCAACGGTTCCGGACCGCGGCAGGCGAACTCCTGCCAAGAGGAGCAAGCCTATTGAGCCGGTGTCCTCCATCCAATCGGAGGCGCCGGACAATCTGCTGGAGGTGCTTAAGGGAGTCTCCATCGACGAGGAGCACCGTACCATCATGAGTACGGTGGTCCAGAAGGTTCGGTCCGCCAAAAGCGGACTGACTGAAGCTTGTGCTAGCCTTCTAACAGGCTTCGAGGTAAGTAAAAAATATGTAAAAATATTACCGCATAGACAGTAGCCCCTGATGCTCTGTTTGGCGTTCAGAAAGAAAAGCCGAATAGAGGATCTATTAAATATCGCAGGAGTCTAACTAAAAAGGAGTCAATATACGTATGCAGGCTTCGCTGCTGGCCACCACCGCACTGACTGCGGAGGTGGGTGCCCTGAAGCAGGGCCTCGAGCGGACCGAGCAAGAGCTCGGCCTTGCCAAACGACAGCTCGAGGAGAAAGAAGGTAAGAGATACCTTATAGAAAAAATGCCTATAAGAAGACGCAATTGCAAAAAATGACAGGAGTACACTGCTTATTGTAGGGGCCACAACTGAGGTGGCGACCCTCAAGCAGGCGCTGTCCGAGGCCGAGAAGAAAACGGCCACGGAGCGCACCGAGCGGGAGAAATTTGAGGTGCGGGTCGGCGAGGTGCAGCAAGAGCTTCAGGCTCTCATGAAAAAACATGAGAGTTTGGAGCTCGACTCGAAGACGCGAGCATCCGAGCTTGCTGCGGCCCTTAAAACTGCCCAATCTGCCAAGGCCGAAGCCCAGAAGGCCCTCCAAGAATTAGATGCGGTGAAAAAGATAGCGGCGGGTAAGGCATTCTCTATGCAAAGCAGACATATAAAAGTAAATTACTTGTTACTTACCCGAATCCGGAGCTCTCCAGGGGCATTCGCAGATCTTCCCCGCAGCGTATCCGATGCCGCCGCATTCTACCGAGCCGAGGAAGGCAGCTCGATGGAGAAGGTGTTCTGGTCTCAGTACGCTGAGGCCGGACACCCTGTGCCCTTGAGCGACCAGCTGAAGCAGCTGGTCGAGCTCCACAAGGCGGCCGAACAAGCCCTGAAGGGCTTCATAGTTCGGCTGTGGCTTGGAGAGGCCCTGCCTGGGAGCTACTTCGGACTGGTGCGGCGGCTGGTGGAGGCTTGTCCAAGGTTCGAGGTCATCAAGCGCTCCGTCTGCATCGAAGGTGCCCGTAGGGCCCTCGCCCATGCAAAGGTGCACTTGGGTAAGCTGTACGGTGAGAAGCTTGTGAGGGATGGGCCGCCGCCCGGGAAGGAGCATCGCAAGCCCGAGAACTATTACAAGGATGTTCTGGCTGGTGCCCGCCTTATGGCGGATGAATGTACCAAGGATGTAATTTTTGAATGAACTCACTCGTGTTGTCCTGTGCGCTGAAAACTTGTTCATATGCGCTAAGCAATGTTTGTTGAATTTAAAATATTACTTTCTGTGCGGCCGTTTATCAAAAAATTGAGAGATGGCCAGTCGTCGGCTTCTGCCCCCATGCCACTAGTGCTGGGGTGTTCGGGATAAACCTGAGCGCTCTTTTTCCCATAATTGGGTCCGTCGAGGGAGGCGCTCAGCACAACGAACAAGGCAATCGGATTATAATGCTTGAACACTCTCACTTAGCCATAGAACTCTATAATTTTAAATTTCGGTGAAGCCCCCAGTATTCGGAAGACCGAGTTCGGGGCGCTATCCACACCTTGGCCGGACAAAGCCGGTTCCTCGCTCGAAGCGGCATAAGTCTTTAAGGACTCGAAAAACCTCTCGAACAGCGACCGGTCTCTCGCCTCATCATGACAATCAGTTTTAGCTTTCTCTACTGAGGTGCTAAGCCCAGCTCAACTGGGGCACAATCGCAGTAGTTCTCCTAGTGCTACCTTAGCCGATATAGCGGAACGTAAGGCACCAAAACATAGGAGCCAGGCAAACCCAACTATTGACCCAAATCATGATTCGGAGCCGATGCATATAGTGCTATAAGTTCGGGGTGCCGCATTTGTGAAAGTGTACGTACTTCTCACGCCATATTGATGGGTACTGAAGCCCCTGGCATATTTTTGTCGTACCACAATGTACAGATGCAACATGTTATTAATAAACATATATATAAAAAAGAGGATAATGCAAAAAATAGACAAAAAGCTATGCATTGTTTATAGAAAGGATGCTATGAAAGCGGAACGATACAAATAGTGCGATAAGCAAAAGAAATTGGACTATTTAACATGTCCTGGCCAGGGGCAGGCCGCGGAATTGTATTAAAAAACAGGTATACTGCTCGCAATAGAGACCACCTGGGAGTTCCATAATGCGGCGTGGCTTGTCTGCTTTCCTGGATCTTTCATCGTTTGTGCGGCAGTTGAATTGCCGAACGGGTCATCCGAAGTATGGAGTCCTGAGAGTAAGAGAAAAAAAGGAATCCGGCAGCCCCTGGTGCGGTTTAAGCCGTATTTCGAGCGTGCCGTGATAGTGCCCCTTCCCCTGTGCCCATGGTATTTTAAGAGCGTAGTTATGTACGCGAAGCACTGGTTTCGCTATATCGCGAGGGCTAGGGTTGGGGCCGCATTGCTACGCTAGCTCAGAACGTGTCAGGTGGTCTTGTGGTAGGGTACTCCGGGCGCGCTTGACAGTGTCCGGCTTTTTGAAGGCCGAACTGGAGAACTGCCTAGAGAGGCTGCTTTGTACTTCTGCTGCGAGCGCTGCCGTGTGCTCCTCCGTTCGGAGGGAGCGTTCAATGTTCCCATTGACCGTGATTACTCCTCTAGGGCCTGGCATCTTGAGCTTGAGGTATGCATAGTGCGGTACCGCGTTGAATTTTGCGAATGCGGTTCGCCCGAGCAGTGCGTGATAGCCACTACGGAACGGGACTATGTCGAAGATTAACTCCTCGCTTCGGAAGTTATCCGGAGATCCGAAGACCACTTCCAGTGTGACTGAGCCTGCACAGTTGGCTTCTACACCTAGTATGACGCCTTTAAAGGTCGTTTTGGTGGGCTTGATCCTCGAGGGATCTATGCCCATTTTTCGCACTATATCCTGGTAAAGTAGGTTCAGCCTGCTGCCGCCGTCCATGAGGACTCTTGTGAGATGAAATCCGTCAATGATTGGGTCTAGAACCAATGCGGCGAAGCCGCCGTGACAGATGCTAGTGGGGTGGTCCCTTCGATCAAAGGTGATCGGGCAGGAGGACCATGGGTTGAACTTTGGGGCGACTGGCTCCATCGCATATACGTCCCATAACGCACGCTTCCGCTCCCTCTTGGGGATGTGGGTTGCGTATATCATGTTCACCGTTCGCACTTGCGGGGGAAATCCCTTCTGTCCACTGTTGTTCGGCGGCCTGGGCTCCTCCTCGTTGTCACTATGCAGCCCCTTGTCTTTGTTTTCGGCTCTTAACTTGCCTGCCTGCTTGAACACCCAACAATCCCTGTTGGTGTGATTGGCTGGCTTTTCGGGGGTGCCATGTATCTGGCACAAGCGGTCGAGTATTCGGTCCAAACTGGACGGGCCCTGAGTATTTATTTTGAATGGCTTTTTCCGTTGACCGGATTTGTAGCCTCGGAATCCGGCATTAACTGTCGTATCCTCGTTGCTGTCGCTGTTAACGCGGCGCTTTTGTTTGTTCCGACGCGACCTGTCGCTTTTGTCCTTGGTATTCGAATTACCAGGGTTCTTGGTTAAATTGTTGCTGCGAGCTAGCCAGCTGTCTTCTCCCGCGCAAAAGCGGGTCATGAGTGTCGTGAGGGCTACCATAGATTTCAGCTTTTCTTGTCCCAGGTGCCGGGCAAGCCACTCGTCACGGATATTATGCTTGAAGGCCGCTAAGGCCTCTACGTCTGGACAGTCGACTATCCGATTTTTCTTTGTTAGGAACCATGTCCAGAATTGCCTGGCCGATTCCTCTGGCTGCTGAATTATGTGGCTTAGGTCATCGGCGTCCGGTGGTCGCACATAAGTGCCCTGAAAGTTATCAAGGAATGCGGCTTCCAGGTCCTCCCAAGAACCGATTGAGTCTGCTGGCAAGCTGTTAAGCCAATGCCGGGCCGGTCCCTTAAGTTTGAGTGGGAGGTATTTGATGGCGTGTAGATCATCACCGCGGGCCATGTGGATATGAAGGAGATAATCCTCGACCCATACCGCAGGATCTGTTGTGCCATCATACGATTCGATGTTTACGGGTTTGAAGCCCTCAGGGATTTTATGATCCATTACTTCATCTGTGAAGCATAGTGGGTGTGCGCCGCCTCTGTATTGGGCTATATCACGACGCAGCTCGAAGGAGCTTTGTCTGTTGAGTTCAGCCCGGCCGGATTTATTGCATCCGGAGTGTCGATCACCGTCACGTGCCGTGGGGCGCCTGCGCGATCCGTAGATCGATCTTGTTTGCCTTGCCTTGTCCTCCAGTATGTCGCACAGGTCAGACGCATTTTCCCGTGCCTTAGTATGCTTGACGCGGCGTCGGGGCATGGCTTGAGTGGAGGGCCAAGAGGCCTCTCTGTCGCGGCCACGAGGTGGCCGGTCGGCCATGTCATGCACTGGTGATGTAGGTGCTTCCTCCTCTAGTCGGGGTAGCAGCCTGCGCTTTGGGTAACTCTTGGAGGGGCGTTCGAGTTCATACTCTTCGGCCGCAAGGACTTCAGTCCATCTGTCAGCTAGCAAATCCTGATCAGCTCTAAGCTGTTGCTGCTTTTTCTTGAGGCTGCTTGCCGTGGCCATAAGCCTGCGTTTAAAACGCTCTTGTTCGGCGAGATCCTCTGGCATGACGAACTCGTCGTCGTTGAGGCTTGCCTCGTCTCCGGAGGGAGGCGTATAATTATCGTCCTCAACCTCTTGGTCCGCCGCCCTCTCATGAGGGCTGGCTTCTCTGTCCTCCTGTGCTGAATCTTGCTGGAGGGGGTGTTCTTCGGCGCTATCCGGAGTAGTATTATCTCCCGTGCCGGAATCACCGTTTTTGCTTTGGCGGGATTTAGAGCGGCGCCGCTGACGCCGGCGCTTGGGCTGTTTCTTAGAGGTATCGTCCCCTGTTGTTCCATCGCCATCTCCATCATTTGGAGTGTCCACCATATATATGTCATATGACGAGGTGGCCTTCCAGCGCCCTATAGGCGTTGGTTCTTGGTTGTCTCCTGCATCGTCGTCCATACCGTCGATGTCTTCGGAGTCGAAGTCGAGCATGTCGGTTAAGTCGTCGATAGTGGCTACGAAGTGGGTGCTGGGTGGGTTTTGAATTTCTTCATCATCCGAATCCCATCCTTGCTGACCGTAGTCCGGCCAGGGCTCTCCTGATAAAGAGAGAGACTTTAGCGAATTCAGGATGTAGCCGAAGGGCGAGTGCTGAAAGATGTCTGCGGCGGTGAACTTCATTATCGGCGCCCAATCGGATTCGATCGGCAGGGGCGCGGGGGGCTCGGAGTTCGGAGAGGAATCCGGCTCCTCGGAGTCACGGGCCATGCGGAGTGCGGGGCTGGAGTTCGGCTCGATCACCTCTGAGATCGCAGCCCCTGAGGCAGCGTCCAACCGCCGATCCTCGATTGGCGCAGTAGGCTCCGAATCAATGGTCGGAACCGATGCGTGTGCGGCCTCCAAGGCACTGTTCGGCGGCAGAGCTATATCATGCCCATCGAGACAGTGCGGCGCGTTTGGCTGTGGCTCGAATCCGTCGAAGATCAAGTCCCCGCGGATGTCAGCCGTGTAGTTTAGGCTTCCAAACCTGACCTGATGGCCAGGGGCGTAGCTTTCGATCTGCTCAAGGTGGCCAAGCGAATTGGCCCGCAATGCGAAGCCGCCGAAGACGAAGATCTGTCCTGGGAGAAAAGTCTCACCCTGGACTGCATCATTGTTGATGATCGAAGGAGCCGTCGGGCCTAAAAGCGACGACACAGAGGAACTCTCAATGAAAGCACCAATGTCGGTGTCAAAACCGGCGGATCTCGGGTAGGGAGTCCCGAACTGTGCATCTAGGTCAGATGGTAACAGGAGGCAAGGAACACGATGTTTTACCCAGGGTCGGGCCCTCTTGATGGAGGTAAAACCCTACGTCCTGCTTGATTAATATTGATTATATGGGTAGTACAAGAGTAGATCTACCACGAGATCAAGGAGGATAAACCCTAGAAGCTAGCCTATGGTATGATTGTTGTATGATGAAGTTGTCCTACGGACTAAAATCCTCCGGTTTATATAGACACCAGAGAGGGTTAGGGTTACACAAAGTCGGTTACAATGGTAGGAGATCTTGAATATCCGCATCGCCAAGCTTGCCTTCCACGCCAAGGAAAGTCCCATCCGGACACGTGACGAAGTCTTCAATCTTGTATCTTCATAGTCCTGGAGTCCGGCTGAAGGTATATTCCGGCTACCCGAACACCCCCTAATCCAGGACTCCCTCAATCACATCAGAAGCTTGCGAGTCCATGGCCATCCGTCCATTGTATGGCATTTTTTGGTACAAATATCACGGGCACCTTTTTGTGTACAATAAGATGTTTTTTTAAATTTAGACATTGGAAACTTATGTTTAAGCATACCCCCACTATCCGGTCGTTTGTATCTTAAGGCATTGCAATTAGATTTTGTTCAAGGCATTTTTCTGTATGTGATCCATTTTTGAACTCAGGTGGCATTTTTATTTTGTATATCATGTCATTTTTTTGAGTAGCTAATCTAAGTCAGGTCCAAAATAATCAAGTTTAGGCTTAACTAGGTCGGGGCACGTGTTTGTGAGGGTCAGTTTCTCGTACACAGAGGGTTTTGCTCTTGGGATTAAAGTCTTTGAGATCGAGGAGGGGATGTCGCACGCGTCGTGCTCACGCGACACGCAAGGCGACGCGCCAGATGAGAGATGGCGCATATTCTACGCCGCTGATCTGCAGACACGCTCGCTCACGTTCTATGACGACGAGCTGATTCTCCGGCTAGATGCTCTCCGCCTCATCCTGATCGATGAGCGTGGAGTTACGGTGGATGCGCGATTTCTCCGCGCAGGGGAGTCCATAATCATTGGAGACATCATCTCGCTGCCATGCCATTTGGTGAGGATTCGGGAGCGATTCCCGGCGACGTGCACGCCCCCAACGTACACGGCGCATGGCACGTCTCGAGGTGCGGCGCACGGGAGGCATACGGAGACCCAGATGGGCGCGGATCGGGTTGGGGTGGCCCCATGCTACACCAACCCCCCGCTAATGGCGGCTGGACGCGTGGGAGCTTCTCCATGGCCGCCTGACCACCATGCGGGACCCAGCACAGATCCGGGCGTGGAGCCTTCTAGAGCTGGGGAGGCACGGAGAGCCGCTCCATTTTCCCCACCTACCCCCACCGCGCGAGACGCGCATCTGGCTCCTTTCTTCAAGCATCTCTGGGAGCGTCCTAGGGTTTGCTTCCCCGATCCATCCCCTTCTGATTCCTTCGACTGGTGGCGGGGCAAGGCCGGCGGCGACGACCGCTCCTTTGCCCAAGTTGCTGCGACGGAGCGGGCGGGGGGTGCGACACACGCCGCGATGGGAGATCGTGGCGGGGGCAGATCTGGAGGATGGCGCGACAACACAGCGCGGGGAGGATTCGGCGGTGGGCGCAAGGCTCCGCTGCCTAACCAGTCCCGACACATGGTGTGGCAGCGGCCAGATCCGCCGCCGGCGACGTCAGGAGACTCAGGATCTGGTGGTGGTGAAGTTGGGGACAAATGGGAAGCTGCTGCGCGTGCCATGAGCGGCGCGACCAAGGAGAAGACGGCGGGCGCTATGGAGCCGCCTCCACCTCCAACACCTGCGCAAACGGCGACCAAGAACAACGCCGAGATCTGCATCAACTGCTCCCTCTCAGGTCATTTCGCTCCTCGTTGCCCTACTATTCGCTGCGAAAAATGCAACAAATTAGGTCATATGGCCCAGCTTTGTCAAGTTCTGAGGCCCTGGGAATGCATTCCGTTCATGTGTGGATTTCAATCGCCTGGTCAGGGATTCTTCTATATACCTGATTTGTGTGCCGCTAAGCATAGTGTTGAGAAAACTAATAATGTGGTGATTACTATAGTTGAGGGCGAAGCTACTGTGAAAGATATTGAGCAGGAATTTAACGCTATATTTGCCAAAAAACCCAGGGAAAGAGAAATGGCACTGTACGGCCCGATCTATTGGCCCTGCTCAATATGTGATGCGATTCCCTAATGCTAGTGAAGTAGAAAGGGCATGCTGTTATGGGAAACACTTACCTCTGAAAGAGGGGAATATTATTGTCTGTATTACTCCTTGGACTGCCTCGATTGGAGCTAAAGGCATCATGGAAAAAGCATGGGTTAGGGTGCGCAACATTCCAATAGAGAAAAGATGCACTGAACATATAGCTTATGCGGGGGCACTGGTGGGAATTACATTAGAAGTTGATGAATCGACTGTGCATAAACCTGAATATGCTAGAATCCTTCTTGGCTGTAGAGATGTTGAGAAAATTCCTCCTTCAGCGGAAGGAATGCTAGGAGAAGAGTATTATGATTTCTTTTATGAAGTTGAAAAAGTTGTGACTATGGGTGCTGAGAAAAGTCAATCTTATACTGCTGTGGATAGCAGTGCATCTCCTTCCTTCCCTAAGAAAGCGAGGATGGACTCATATCCTGCTTCTTCCATGGGGCAGGGAGAGACGATGTATCCATGGCTGGTAACTTCTCCTCCCAGAATTATGATAAAGGCATGCAGAGGCTTCCTGCGGTAGTTGAGAGTGAAGAAGAAGAGGAAAGTGATGAAGGTAACAACACGGAGCTGCTGATTGAGACTATGGCCAGAGAACATGCAGCCGAAAAATGTCTTATTGTGGCTCTCAATCTGATAAAATATCGTGTGATAATGTTTCTGAGGATCTGGGTGTGGAAGAGATGACTGAATCTCCCATTACTGAGATCAGTGTGCATAAAGGTGCTTGGGGAATGATTACTCCTATTCCTCCCTCACCTATGTTTGTCTGTCATGATGTGAATACTTATGGGAATGCATTTCCTCCCTTGTCAGACTATGTGGTTTGGCCTTCCCTGCCTCATATTGTGCCTCTTGAGGAGGGATCCCTGGAAGGAGGAGAAAATTGTAGTATGTATACAGTTGAATCTGTTGGAAATATGCCCTAGAGGCAATAATAAATAAGTTATTATTATATTTCTTTGTTCATGATAATCGTTTATTATCCATGCTAGAATTGTATTGATAGGAAACTCAGATACATGTGTGGATACATAGACAACACCATGTCCCTAGTAAGCCTCTAGTTGACTAGCTTGTTGATCAATAGATGGTTACGGTTTCCTGACCATGGACATTGGATGTCGTTGATAACGGGATCACATCATTAGGAGAATGATGTGATGGACAAGACCCAATCCTAAGCATAGCACAAGATCGTGTAGTTCGTATGCTAAAGATTTTCTAATGTCAAGTATCATTTCCTTAGACCATGAGATTGTGCAACTCCCGGATACTGTAGGAATACTTTGGGTGTGCCAAACGTCAGAACGTAACTGGGTGGCTATAAAGGTACACTACAGGTATCTCCGAAAGTGTCTGTTGGGTTGGCACGAATCGAGACTGGGATTTGTCACTCCGTGTAAACGGAGAGGTATCTCTGGGCCCACTCGGTAGGACATCATCATAATGTGCACAATGTGATCAAGGAGTTGATCACGGGATGATGTGTTACGGAACGAGTAAAAGAGACTTGCCAGTAACGAGATTGAACAAGGTATCGGGATACCGACGATCGAATCTCGGGCAAGTATCGTACCGATGGACAAAGGGAATTGCATACGGGATTGATTAAATCCTTGACATCGTGGTTCATCCGATAAGATCATCGTGGAGCATGTGGGAGCCAACATGGGTATCCAGATCCCGCTGTTGGTTATTGATCGGAGAACGTCTCGGTCATGTCTGCATGGTTCCCGAACCCGTAGGGTCTACACACTTAAGGTTCGATGACGCTAGGGTTATAAAGGAAGTTTGTATGTGGTTACCGAATGTTTTTCGGAGTCCCGGATGAGATCCCGGACGTCACGAGGAGTTCCGGAATGGTCCGGAGGTAAAGATTTATATATGGGAAGTCCTGTTTTGGTCACCGGAAAAGTTTCGGGTTTTATCGGTAACGTACCGGGACCACCGGGAGGGTCCCGGGGGTCCACCAAGTGGGGCCACCAGCCCCGGAGGCTTGCATGGGCTAAGAGTGGTAAGGGACCAGCCCCTGAGTGGGCTGGTGCGCCTCCCACAAGGCCCAAGGCGCAGCTAGGAGGAGAAGGGGGAAACCCTAGGCTCAGATGAGCCTAAGGCCCACCCTAGGGGGCGCCCCCCTCTCCCCCTCTTAGCCGCCCCCCTTTTTCCCATCTAGGGCTGCCCACCCCTAGGGGTGGGAACCCTAGAGGGGGCGCACCCTCCTCCCCTTCCCCTATATATACTTGAGGCCTAGGGGCTGCCCAATATGCGATTTGATCTCTCCCTGTTGGTGCAGCCCTACCTCTCTTTTCCTCATATCTCGTAGTGCTTGGCGAAGCCCTGCTGGATCACCACGCTCCTCCACCACCACCACGCCGTTGTGCTGCTGCTGGATGGAGTCTTCCTCAACCTCTCCCTCTCTCCTTGATGGATCAAGGCATGGGAGACGTCACCGGGCTGTACGTGTGTTGAACGCGGAGGTGCCGTCCGTTCGGCACTAGGATCTCCGGTGATTTGGATCACGACGAGTACGACTCCTTCAAACCCCGTTCTCTTGAACACTTCCGCATAGCGATCTACAAGGGTATGTAGATGCACTCTCCTTCCCCTCGTTGCTGGTCTCTCCATAGATAGATCTTGGTGACACGTAGGAAAATTTTGAATTTCTGCTATGTTCCCCAACAGTGGCATCATGAGCTAGGTCTATTGCGTAGATTCTATACATGAGTAGAACACAAAGTAGTTGTGGGCGTTGATTTTGTTCAATATGCTTACCGTTACTAGTCCAATCTTGATTCGGCGGCAGTGTGGGATGAAGCGGCCCGGACCAACCTTACACGTACGCTTACGTGAGACCGGTTCCACCGACTAACATGCACTAGTTGCATAAGGTGGCTGGCGGGTGTCTGTCTCTCCCACTTTAGTCGGATCAGATTCGATGAAAAGGGTCCTTATGAAGGGTAAATAGCAATTGGCATATCACGTTGTGGTTTTTGCGTAGGTAAGAAACGTTCTTGCTAGAAACCCATAGCAGCCACGTAAAACATGCAAACAACAATTAGAGGACGTCTAACTTGTTTTTGCAGGGTATGCTATGTGATGTGATATGGACAAGAAGAATGTGATGAATGATATGTG
Source organism: Triticum urartu (assembly GCF_003073215.2). Taxonomy (NCBI): domain Eukaryota; kingdom Viridiplantae; phylum Streptophyta; class Magnoliopsida; order Poales; family Poaceae; genus Triticum; species Triticum urartu. The sequence continues at coordinate 668,785,693 of NC_053023.1, forward strand.
ATGTATGAGATTGATCATGTTCTTGTAATAGGAATCACGACTTGCATGTCGATGAGTATGACAACCGGCAGGAGCCATAGGAGTTGTCTTAATTTATTTATGACCTGCGTGTCAACATAAACGTCATGTAATTACTTTACTTTATTGCTAACCGTTAGCTGTAGAAGTAGAAGTAATAGTTGGCAAGACAACTTCATGAAGACACGATGATGGAGATCATGGTGTCATGCCGGTGACGATGATGACCATGGAGCCCCGAAGATGGAGATCAAAAGGAGCAATATGATATTGGCCATATCATGTCACTATTTGATTGCATGTGATGTTTATCATGTTTATACATCTTATTTGCTTAGAACGACGGTAGTAAATAAGATGATCCCTCATTAAAATTTCAAGAAAGTGTTCCCCCTAACTGTGCACTATTTTGAAACTTCGTCATTTCGAAGCACCACGTGATGATCGGGTGTATAGATTCTTACGTTCGAATACAACGGGTGTTGACGAGCCTAGCATGTACAGACATGGCCTCGGAACACATGCGAAACACTTAGGTTAACTTGACGAGCCTAGCATGTACAGACATGGCCTCGGAACACAAGAGACCGAAAGGTCGAGCATGAGTCGTATGGTAGATACAATCAACATGAAGATGTTCACCGATGTTGACTAGTCCGTCTCACGTGATGATCGGACACGGCCTAGTTGACTCGGATCATGTAATCACTTAGATGACTAGAGGGATGTCTATCTGAGTGGGAGTTCATAAGATGAACTTAATTATCCTGAACATAGTCAAAAAGGTCTTCGCAAATTATGTCGTAGCTCGCGCTTCAGTTCTACTGTTTAGATATGTTCCTAGAGTAAATTTAGTTGAAAGTTGATAGTAGCAATTATGCGGACTAGGTCCATAAACTGAGGATTGTCCTCATTGCTTCATAGAAGGCTTATGTCCTTAATGCACCGTTCAGTGTGCTGAACCTCGAACGTCGTCTGTGGATGTTGCAAACATCTGACATACACGTTTTAATAACTACGTGATAGTTCAGTTAAACGGTTTAGAGTTGAGGCACCGAAGACGTTTTGAAACGTCGCGAAACATATGAGATGTTTTGAGGGCTGAAATTGGGATTTCAGGCTCGTGCCCACGTCAAGAGGTATAAGACCTCCGACGATTTTCTTAGCCTGCAAACTAAGGGAGAAAAGCTCAATTGTTGAGCTTGTACTCAGATTGTCTGAGTACAACAATCATTTGAATCGAGTGGGAGTTGATCTTCCAGATGAGATAGTGATGTTTCTCCAAAGTTATTGCCACCAAGCTGCTAGAGCTTCGTGATGAACTATAACATATCAGGGATAGATATGATGATCCTTGAAATATTCGCGATGTTTGACACCGCGAAAGTAGAAATCAAGAAGGAGCATCAATTGTTGATGGTTGGTGAAACCACTAGTTTCAAGAAGGGCAAGGGCAAGAAGGGATACTTCATGAAACGGCAATTCAGCTGCTGCTCTAGTGAAGAAACCCAAGGTTGAACCCAAACCCGAGACTAAGTGCTTCTGTAATAAGGGGAACAGCCACTGGAGCAGAATTACCCTAGATACTTGGTAGATTAGAAGGCTGGCAAGGTCCATAGAAGTATATTGGATATACATTGTGTTGATGTGTACTTTACTGGTACTCCTAGTAGCACCAGGGTATTAGATACCGGTTCGGTTGCTAAGTGTTAGTAACTCGAAATAAAAGCTACGAAACAAACGGAGACTAGCTAAAAGGTGAGATGACGATATGTGTTGGAAGTATTTCCAATGTTGATATGATCAAGCATCGCACGCTCCCTCTACCATCGAGATTGGTATTAAAACCTAAATAATTGTTATTTGGTGTTTGCGTTGAGCATAGACATGATTGGATTACGTCTATCGCAATACGGTTATTCATTTAAGGAGAATAATGGTTACTCTGTTTATTTGAATAATACCTTCAATGGTCTTACGCCTAAAATGAATGGTTTATTGAATCTCGATCGTAGTGATACACATGTTCATGCCAAAGGATATAAGATAATAATGATAATACCACCTACTTGTGGCACTGCCACGTAAGTCATATCGGTATAAAACGCATGAAGAAGCTCCATGTTGATGGATCTTTGGGCTCACTCGTTTTTGAAAAGTTTGAGACATGCGAACCATGTCTATTGGTGTATATGCATGAAGAAACTCCATGCAAATGGACTGTTTGGACTCACTTGATTTTGAATCACTTGAGACATGCAAATCATACCACATGGGCAAGATGACTGAAAGCCTCGTTTTCAGTAAAATGGAACTAGAAAGCAACTTGTTGGAAGTAATACATTTTGATGTGTGCAGTCCAATGAGTGCTGAGGCATGTAGTGGATATCGTTATGTTCTTACTTCACAGATGATTTGAGTAGATGTTGAGTATATTTACTTGATGAATCATGAGTCTGAATTATTGAAAGGTTCAAGTAATTTCAGGGAGAAGTTGAAAGATCGTCGTGACAAGAGGATAAAAGATCTATGATATGATCATAGAGATGAATATCTGAATTACGAGTTTGGCACAGAATTAAGACATTGTGGAAATTGTTTCACAACTAATACAGCCTGGAACACCACAGTGTGATGGTGTGTCCGAACATCATAAACTGCACCCTATTGGATATGATGCATACCATGATGTCTCTTATCGAATTACCACGATAGTTTATGGGTTAGGCATTAGAGACAACCACATTTACTTTAAATAGGGCACCACGTAATTCCGATGAGATGACACCGTGTGAACTATGGTTTAGAGAAACCTAAGCTGTCATTTCTTAAAAGTTTGGGGCTGCGACGCCTATGTGAAAAAGTTTCAGGCTGATAAGCTCGAACCCAAAGCGGATAAATGCATCTTCATAGGACACCCAAAACAGTTGGGTATACCTCCTGCCTCAGATCCGAAAGCAATAAGGGATTGTTTCTAGAATCGAGTCCTTTCTCGAGGAAAAGTTTCTCTCGAAAGAATTGAGTGGGAGGATGGTGGAGACTTGATGAGGTTATTGAACCGTCACTTCAACTAGTGTATAGCAGGGCACAAAGAGTTGTTCTTATGGCACCTACACCAATTGAAGTGGAAGCTTATGATAGTGATCATGAAACTTCAGATCAAGTCACTACCAAACCTCGTGGGATGACAAGGATGCGTGCTACTTCAGAGTGGTACGTAATCTTGTCTTGGAAGTCATGTTGCTAGACAACAATGAACCTACGAGCTATGGAGAAGCGATGGTGGGCCCGAATTCCGATAAATGGCTCGAGGCCATAAAAATCCGAGAGAGGATCCATGCATGAAAACAAAGTGTAGACTTTGGCAGAACGGCTCGATGGTCGTAAGGCTGTTGAGTACAGATGGATTTTAAAAGGAAGACAACAATGATGGTAAGTGTCACCATTGAGAAAGCTCGACTTGTCGTTAAGGTGTTTCCCGACAAGTTCAAGGAGTTGACTACGATGAGACTTTCTCACACGTAGCGATGCTAAGAGTCTGTTGGAATTATATTAGCGATTACTGCATTATTTATGAAATCTTGCAGATAGGATGTCAAAACATTGTTTCCTCGACGGTTTTTGAGGAAAGGTTGTATGTGATACAAACCGGAAGGTTTTGTCAATCCTGAAAGATGCTAATAAGTATGCAAAGCTCCTTCTAGGGACTGGAGTAAGCATCTCGGAGTTGGAATGTATGCTTTGATGATGATCAAAGATTTTGGGTGTATACAAAGTTTATGAGAAACTTGTATTTCCAAAAGGGTGAGTGGGAGCACTATAGAATTTCCGATGAGTATGTGTTGTTAACATGTTGTTGATCGGGAATGATGTAGAATTTCTGGAAAGCATGCAGAGTTATTTGAAAAGTGTTTTTTCAATGGAAAGCCTGGATTAAGCTACTTGAACATTGAGCATCAAGATCTATAAGGATAGATCAAAACGCTTAATGGTACTTTCAAATGAGCACATACCTTGACATGATCTTGAAGGTGTTCAAGATGGATCAGTCAAAGAAGGAGTTCTTGCTTGAGTTGTAAAGTATGAAGTTAAGACTTAAAGCTCGACCAAGGCAGAATAGAGAGAAAGAACGAAGGTCGTCCCCTATGCTTAAGACATAGGCTCTACAGTATGCTATGCTGTGTACCGCACCTGAAATGTGCCTTGCCATGAGTCAGTCAAGGGGTACAAGAGCGATCCAAGAATGGATCACAGGACAGCGGTCAAAGTTATCCTTAGTAACTAGTGGACTAAGGAATTTTCTCGATTATGGTGGTGGTAAAAGAGTTCGTCGTAAAGGGTTACGCCGATGCAAACTTTGACACTAATCCAGATTACTCTGAGTAGTAAACTGGATTCGTATAGTAGAATAGTTATTTGGAATAGCTCCAAATGTAGCGTAGTAGTTGCATCTACAAGATGACATAGAAGTTTGCGAAGTACATACGGATCTGAAAGATTCAGACCCGTTGACTATAACATCTCTCACAAGCATAACATGATCAAACCCAGAACTCATCGAGTGTTAATCACATGGTAATGTGAACTAGATTATTGACTCTAGTAAACTCTTTGGGTGTTAGTCACATGGGGATGTGACCTTGAGTGTTAATCACATATCGATGTGAACTAGATTATTGACTCTAGTGCAAGTGGGAGACTGTTGGAAATATGCCCTAGAGGCAATAATAAATAAGTTATTATTATATTTCCTTGTTCATGATAATCGTTTATTATCCATGCTAGAATTGTATTGATAGGAAACTCAGATACATGTGTGGATACATAGACAACACCATGTCCCTAGCAAGCCTCTAGTTGACTAGCTTGTTGATCAATAGATGGTTACGGTTTCTTGACCATGGACATTGGATGTCGTTGATAACGGGATCACATCATTAGGAGAATGATGTGATGGACAAGACCCAATCCTAAGCATAGCACTAGATCGTGTAGTTCGTATGCTAAAGCTTTTCTAATGCCACGTATCATTTCCTTAGACCATGAGATTGTGCAACTCCCGGATACCGTAGGAATACTTTGGGTGTGCCAAAAGTCACAACGTAACTGGGTGGCTATAAAGGTACACTACAGGTATCTCCGAAAGTGTCTGTTGGGTTGGCACGAATCAATACTGGGATTTGTCACTCCGTGTAAGCGGAGAGGTATCTCTGGGCCCACTCGGTAGGACATCATCATAATGTGCACAATGTGATTAAGGAGTTGATCACGGGATGATGTGTTATGGAACGAGTAAAAGAGACTTGCCAGTAACGAGATTGAACAAGGTATCGGGATACCGACGATCGAATCTCGGGCAAGTATCGTACCGATGGACAAAGGGAATTGCATACGGGATTGATTAAATCCTTGACATCGTGGTTCATCCGATAAGATCATCGTGGAGCATGTGGGAGCCAACATGGGTATCCAGATCCCACTGTTGGTTATTGACCGGAGAACGTCTCGGTCATGTCTGCATGGTTCCCGAACCCGTAGGGTCTACACACTTAAGGTTCGATGATGCAAGGGTTATAAAGGAAGTTTGTATGTGGTTACCGAATGTTGTTCGGAGTCCCGGATGAGATCCCGGACGTCACGAGGAGTTCCGGAATGGTCCGGAGGTAAAGATTTATATATGGGAAATCATGTTTTGGTCACCGGAAAAGTTTCGGGTTTTATCGGTAACGTACCGGGACCACCGGGAGGGTCCCGGGGGTCCACCAGCCCCGGAGGCTTGCATGGGCTAAGAGTGGTAAGGGACCAGCCCCTGAGTGGGCTGGTGCGCCTCCCACAAGGCCCAAGGCGCAGCTAGGAGGAGAAGGGGGAAACCCTAGGCTCAAATGGGCCTAAGGCCCACCCTAGGGGGCGCCCCCCTCTCCCCCTCTTGGCTGCCCCCCTTTTTCCCATCTAGGGCTGCCGCCCCCTAGGGGTGGGAACCCTTGAGGGGGCGCACCCTCCTCCCCTTCCCCTATATATACTTGAGGCCTAGGGGCTGCCCAATATGCGATTTGATCTCTCCCTGTTGGTGCAGCCCTACCTCTCTTTTCCTCATATCTCGTAGTGCTTGGCGAAGCCCTGCTGGATCACCACGCTCCTCCACCACCACCACGCCGTTGTGGTGCTGCTGGATGGAGTCTTCCTCAACCTCTCCCTCTCTCCTTGCTGGATCAAGGCATGGGAGACGTCACCGGGCTGTACGTGTGTTGAACGCGGAGGTGCCACCCGTTCGGCACTAGGATCTCCGGTGATTTGGATCACGACGAGTACGACTCCTTCAAACCCCGTTCTCTTGAACGCTTCCGCATAGCGATCTACAAGGGTATGTAGATGCACTCTCCTTCCCCTCGTTGCTGGTCTCTCCATAGATAGATCTTGGTGACACGAGGAAAATTTTAAATTTCTGCTATGTTCCCCAACAGAATCTCCCTCTGGATCTCCAATTCACGACAACATGAGTCAAGAAGAGGAGGCCCCACGCAGACAGAAGCAGAAGCTGGAGAAGGTGGGAGATGTGGCTGCCAACAGAATGAGGAAGCGCAATCTGGAAGGTATGAATATGCCCAATGCAAAAAATCAATTCTCTGCTTTATCTGATTTTGCCATTATATTGCATGCATCCTTGATGGGAGTGCAAATCCTTGATGATGACTTTGATACTGTTGATATCTTGCGTGAATTAGAACTCTCTAGAAATTTGTTGCATAACAAAAAAATTGATACTAATGCACAAAAAATTACTGTCAATGATGGGTTGGGTAATGATGTACTCCTATCTTTAGAATGGGATGAGGATAGTAGAGATATTGAGGACCCATTTATCCTGATTCAATCTAAAAACAAAAAAAAAGAAATATCAGTGCAGGAAATCGGTGGTGGTTTTATCTCCTAATAAATCCAGTAAACCTGTGACTAGAAGTCAACAGAAAAATGGGGTGGGTAGGGCTGCTATGGAACCTGGCAGACCTACCAGAGTGAGAGATAAACCCGAACGATATAAATGAAAGGGTTTTTTTGGAATTGTAGGGGAGTGGGTAAAAAAGGCATGTCCACCTGCCTCGTTGACATGATTAATGCCAATGATTTAGATTTTATTGGACTTCAAGAGACTATGAAGAAGTCGTATAATCCTGACTTTTTTCGACAAATTGATCCGAATCAAAAGTTTCATTGGGAGTGGATTCCTTCTAGGGGGAAATCTGGTGGTATTCTTTGTGGTCTTAATAAGGAAAATTTTGATATCCTTATGACCAAGTGTGGTAAGTACATCCTACAGTTGAACTTGTTCGATAAGAACAAAAACTCTAGCTGGATCTTGATGACTGTTTATGGTGCTGCACATGATGAGCAGAAACCTGACTTCATTGCTGAACTGTCATCCATGTGTCATAACATTAATATCCCCTATCTGGTCGGGGGAGACTTTAACATCATTCAACATAGCGGGGAGAAAAACAAAAAAACATCTATGCCCCACTTCTTGGAGGTGTTTAATTCTGTTATACATTTGCTTGGGTTGAGAGAGATCTATATGACTGGTGGTTGCCATACCTGGTCCAACAAACAAGATAACCCAACTTTGGAAAAATTGGATAGAGTTCTCATGTCTTCTGATTGGGAGGATTTATACCCTCTTGTTTCTGTGCATAAACTGGTCAAGGAGATATCAGATCACAATCCCTTGTTGGTGGATGGTGGGAGAGCTTCCTCTAGAGCACCAGGTAATAGGTGTTTTAAGTTCGATAATGCCTGGCTCAGTAACCCAGACTTCCTTCCTCTGGTTGCTGATATTTGGTCTAGGCCATTTTATACTATAAACCCCATTGACTCCTTGAATATTAAGCTTAAAAGAATTAAGAAATTTTTTAAGGGTTGGGGGTCCAATTTGTTTGGTCATAATAAGATCAGAAAGAATATTATCAAGCTCGAACTGCAGGAGCTTGAAAATCTGGAGGAGGCTGATGGTTTAAGCGGGGAGGCATATACTAGGAAGTTGGAAATTCTAGTAGAGCTTAATAATATGTATGTTGAAGAAGAACTTCACTGGCATCAATTCTCTAATGAGAGGTGGTTGTTGAAAGGAGACAATAACACTAACTTTTTTCATAAAGTAGCTAATGGTCGTCGTAGGAAAAACTCCATGATCTCCTTGGAGTGTGGGTCCACTATTATTGAAGGCACTAAAAACCTACTTGCCCATGTTACTGAATACTATAAAACCTTGTTTGGTCTAGCTCCTGGCAATATTTGCCAGATAGATGCAGCTTTGTGGTCTCAGGATGAGATGATTAATCCTGATGACAATGAGGACTTGACTCGACCTTTCTCATTGGAAGAGATCAAAAAAGCCTTATTTGAAATGAAATCTAACCGTGCCCCTGGCCCAGACGATATCCCTGTTGAATTTTATCAACACTGCTGGGATGTAGTAGCCCATGCTCTCCTATGCCTGTTTGAATGGTTTCATGAAGGCAAGTTAGATGTTCAATGACTTAATTATGGTATCATTACCTTGCTGCCTAAGTCGACTGATGCTAATAAAATCCAGCAGTATAGGCCCATTTTTCTATTACGTTGCCCTTACAAGCTACTCACTAAAGCCATGGATATTAGAGCTAGCAAATATGCCCATAAATTGTTCAGTATTCAACATAATGCTTTTATTAAGGGGAGACATATAGTGGATGGGATCCTATCGCTACATGAGGTTCTACATTATACCCACCTCAAAAACAAGTAGGAGTGGTTCTTAAACTTGATTTCGAGAAAGCATATGACAAAGTCAATTGGGACTTTTTGCTTGATTGTCATAGGAAGCGTGGATTTAGCTCTAAATGGTGTGGATGGGTATCTCAAATCCTAAAAAATGGCACGGTTAGTGTCAAGATTAATGACGAGGTGGGACCTTACATTCAAAGTGCTAAGGGGGTGAGACAGGGGGATCCTCACTCCCCTTTCCTATTCAATATTGCGGCTGATTGCCTAACCAAAATGGTTCTTACAGCTCAAAAAATGGTCTCATTAAAGGGTTAGCCGCTGATCTTATTGAGAATGGTGTTGGCATTCTACAATACGCGGACGACACGATGCTTTGTTTTGAACATGATGTCGACAAAGCTGTTAATATCAAACTCTTGCTGTATCTCTTCGAACTTATGTCTGGGCTTAAGATTAACTTTGAGAAGAGTGAGATATTTAGCATCGAGGGGGGGGGGGATAATGACACTGATTTGGTATATGCCAACATGTTTGGATGTCAGGTGGGCATACTCCCTATGAAATATCTGGGAGTCCCTGTTACTTACTCTACTCTTAGAAACGCTGATCTCGATTTCCTTGACGGTAAAATGGTCAAAAAGCTTGATGCCTGGGTAGCCTATGCGGCATCTTCTAGAGCCAGATTGACTTTGTTAGGGTCCAGTTTGGATGGAATTCCCTCTTTTCTTATGTCAATGTTCCTCTTCAATAAAACTTCCATTGAAAAGTTGGATAAACATCGCAGACGCTTCTTTTGGAGGAGAAAGAATAAGAAACATGGGTATCATATGGTTAAGTGGACAATAATTTGTTGATCGAAAAAAATTGGGGGACTAGGGATTAAAGATCTTCATAAGCAAAATATTGCCCTGCTCGCTAAGTGGTGGTGGAAATTAGAAACAAGCGATGGGTTATGGCAGCGTATAGTAAGAGCAAGATACTTCAGAAACAAAATAGTAGCTAGCATTCAGAGCCGTTTTTCGGACTCCCCCTGCTGGAAAGCGATTATGAAGGTCAAGGATTCATATATGGCGGGTAGAAAAATTAAGATTGAAAGTGGAAACCTTGCCAGAGTCTGGTATGATCCTTGGGTTGAGAGTACTACTTTGAAAGACCGCTTTCCTGATCTTTTTAGTATTTGTCAGGAACAGGAATGTACTATTGCTTCCTGGGCGGCGAAAAATTATGAGCTTGACTTTAGGCGTAGCCTGGTTGGGGAGTTGGGCGAGCAGTGGGATTGGATGGTTATGGAAGCTAATAAACTGTCGTTGAACGACTCCCCAGATAAGATTCTATGGGGTCTTGGCAGCAAAGGGATATTTACTACTAAATCCTTATATGAATATTTGGAAAGGAATTTATCAGGTCCTAACTATAAGATGGTGTGGAAAGCACCTATTCCACTGAAAATTAAAATCTTCCTTTGGCAGCTGTTTCAGAATGCAGTTCTTACTCGGGATAATATGCGTATCAGGAACTGGCCTGGAAACCCCAGGTGTTCCTTCTGTACTGACGTTGAGACAGCAAATCATTTGTTTTTTTACTTGCTCGCTTGCTCGTTCGGTCTGAGGAGTATTGGGCATGACGGCTGGAGCATCCTGCTGTCCGCGCTCTCTCTGGCAGAGCTTCGCTTGGCTTTATAAGTTTTTTTCGGGCGGGAAGCTTTTTTACATGATGATTATTGCTGCAATATGCTGGGGGGGTTGGACCCTCCGTAATAAAGTTACATTTGATAACCATGTTGTTCGTTCTCCTCTGGAGGCTGTTTTCACTGCCTGCTCGCTTCTAATGTATTGGGCAGGTTTGCTAAAGGAAGAGGAAAAGGTGAAGCTCCAGGTTGGAGTGAGGAGGCTGGCTCACGCGGCTGCTGCGCTGGTGGACAGATCTTACCCTCGAGGCAGGCCACTCTTAGGAGACAGAGATGGGATCCAGATTGGCTAGAAGTTCAGCGCTCGGTCCTTTTGCTCGCTGTTTCCCACTGGGGTTTGATGCCCGCTGGGTTTATGTCTTCTGGTAGTAGTTTCATTTCGTCGTAGAAGTTTACCAACATTATCTTATCCTAGGTCTTTTGTTTCGTTAGGCTGTAGCTTGTGAGTGTCATCAGGTTTTCGCCCCATGACGGATGGTCCGTTCTAGGATCGTCCTGCGGTGGGTTTCCTGATGATGCACCAACTCGCTCCCCCCTTTCAGTCTCATTAGCTCTCAAAAACAGGAGGTGATTCCTTCCATTCTGTTAGTGGTTAGTGGTTTGATCTTTAAGACAAATTTGATACAGACTAATGTATTTCTGTTGATTGCGAAATTAATGGAAAGGGGTTGAGAGCCCGGTTGGAAAAAAGACGCTCGCTGAGCCGTTCCCTGGCGAACTAATCGCCCGCTGCCCCAACTGTCATTCCCCAGATATTGCGGTAGTTTTCCAATCAATTCGCATGGACGTCTATTTTCATCAGAGGTGTGGCTATCCGTGTCCAGTCGACCTACCCGATAAAATCCATCAATGATTTTTGCAAAAGACTTTGCCTAAGAGAGTCACAACCAAATATGAAACCAGGTGAAACTAGAGAAATTTGAAAGAACTCTATAGTCAAGAACACCGGAGAAGTAACAAAAGAACTGCTGGAATGAGCTGCCCCTTCGTCCAATTTTTCTTTGGCGGGATTCTTCAGTTTTACTTCGTAATCATGCTCCTTGTAATTAAGTAGAAACCATATAGTGAGGGGACAATTTTTTCCGATTTTCTTCCCATTTTCATATAGCAGTTTTTCAGGCATTTTGGAAAAAGCAAAGTTGAATAATAATCGAACAAAAATCCCATAATATTTTTTCTGAGGGAAAAAAATCCCATAATAAATCTCAAAAAGTTTTTTTAGTTTGAGTTTTTTTGATAAATCTCAAAAAGTAGACCAAGCAATACTTGCCGCTGCGCACATGCAGCCCATCACGAGAAAGGAGATCCAGTACGTAGTTCAACTCGGCCCGGTTCTCATTCCGTCGCGGCATCGCCTGATCGCTGACCTCCTCCATCGCCGCAACTGCAAAACCCTCCTCGCCGTTATCCCTGCGACCATCCATGGCCACCTCCACCGGAGCACCGCTCCCGCCTGCCGGCCCCGAGAAGGAGAAGCCGCTCGCCCGCTCCGCACCGGCAACCGCTCCCGCGGACCTCGCCAATCCAGGTCCAATCTCCGTAGCCGACGAACCATTGGAGGCGCAGTTTCTTTCACCGTCCCTACCGTCTCTGATTCTGGTCTCGTCGCAGGCAAGAAGACGCGCCGCCGGGTGCCTATGACGGACGAGGAGCGGGGGAGGATCGACCGCCTGAAGGAGCTGCACGCGTCAGGGACCGAGGAGCTGCACGAGCTGATGGAGATACACAAGGAGCTGCGCGACTACCACGACGAGCTTCTGTTCCGGCGGAGGTGCCTGGCCGCGCGCCTGGTCAGCCGGATCGCCTTCCAGCGCCGCGACGCCGCCTACGTCAGGCATCACCTTGGCCTTGGCTTGAAGGTGGGGGATAAGCTGCCGGAGGAGCTCAAGCAGGCTAGGCTGCCGATCTCGATGGCCCTTTTCTTGTGGCATGAGATGGGCAGGGCCTTGTACATAGGCATGGATAACTTCATGGATGAGTACAGCAACACCGAGGAGTACCGGAGAGGGATGCTAGCGTTGGTGCCCGGGGCTGTCCCTGATGAGAACGGAGCCCCGCCGGATTCTGTTGCCCCCCAAGAGTAGGAATTGATCGAGTCTGTTTGGTTGGTGTGGATGAGTGCTTGTTTAATCCTGAGAACGAAATGTTGCTATGTTTTGTTGTGTTCAGGTTCAGGATGACTACTTGTTTGATGCTATTGTGTTGAGCATGATTTATTTATGGCGTGAGTGCTTCAATCAAACCAAGTGGACTAATCCTTTATTTTTGAAGATTTCAATTAACCATCTTGTGTGCTAATTGCTGTGTTCTGGTTATGAACTTCTGATTATGTATGTTTTTGCCTAGGAAACCATATGTAACTTGGCATGATTAGTGATGCAGAATTGCAGATAGAACCCCGATCTGAATATTCCACGGTGAGTGCACCGGCACGGAAGGAAGGTGCGGTGGACCGTAGGCATCCTGTGCCGCTGCCGTCGAGTGTGTTGCTCCTTGATCCACTTCTGTGCTCGAAAGCTATGACCAGCCTACGAGGTTTGGTCTTGGACAGAAGGTATGTGGCAGGATGGCTTAGCAAAAAGAAAATCTAATTCGGGAAATCAGCGGTCTGTGAAAAATGAAGTAAATCAGTATGTTACTAGAGAGAATTATTTCAGAGTTTGAACTCAGGCAAACGATTTCAGAGTTTGAACTCAGGCAAACGATTTCAGATGACTTTAGAAACTGTGTTAAACCGAGACTACTAGTTATGATTTTCCATCTTTATTCAGGACCTCTCTCATGATTTCAAAACCATAATGCCTTTGGAATCTAGTGAATACAGATATGCTGACCTCCACCTTATGTGTTTCTCTTGATTTTGCGCCATTGAGCCTAAACACAAGAGCAATGCTATAAAGAAATTACATTGAAATATCTGTGATTGCTACTTGAGCAGCCTACTCTGTTATGTCTTTTTTTTTGTCTTTTTTTTTGAAATAATGGAGGAGGACTGCATAGTCTAGTACTTATCATTTTGCTGCAAAACAATGCTATATAGACAAAACAAAACGAGGTCTACTTGCCAATGACTGCCGAGTGAGCCTGCTGGATCCATACCATCTCCATTGTTGTGGTGTACATGCTGCCTCTACGAACACCAAATAACCGTGAAGCAAATCATCTTTGTTCTTGCCCATTTTATTCTTGTGAGACAAATAGTTGATTACTTGATGTTATTCATATATATGCCTCCTCTCATATCTCCTACATTTTCATTTATCTCTCTACTCTACTGCAAGTCTGCAATGCTGTGCTGCGACTGACGGACCGATCGATCATGATATGGAGATTGTTGTAACTTGTGAGGATTGGTCAGGATCAAGGAGAGGCCCTGTGCTCGATTTGGACGGGCAGGCCAAGCAGCGGCGACGGCATGGGGTCCCTCACAAAGGTGTCCTCCTTGCAGCAGAGCTTCCATCTGAACTGCCTCACAAGATGGTGCATCGTCACCAGCGTCTCGATCCTGGAAAACTCTATCCCGGGGCATATCCTAGGGCCACCCCCGAAGGCGACAAAGGAGAACGGCGGCGCCGCCGATGCTCTTTGGTTCTCGGTCTCGAACCGGGACGGGTCGAACTTGGCCGGCTCGTGGAAGATGCTCGCGTCCATGTGCGTCACGTTTGCCGTCCAGAACACCTGAAAACGTCACATCAAGAGTTTGCATCAGGTTTCTCGGCGAGTTGGTGGTGATGCTAGCTGCCTATGGTGATTGGTACGGATTGACCTGCCATCCTTTTGGGATGAGGTAGCCGTCGAACTCGGTGTCCTCGAGTGCTCTTCTGAAGTTGCCGAAGATCGGAGGGACGACGCGGAGTGTCTCCTGCGCGACCCGCCATGTGAGCTTCATCTTCGCCAGATCTTCCCAGGTGAGAGCCTCGCCGTCACCTTTGTTCTTGGCGATCTCCTCATGCTCTGTATCACGAAACGAAACACACATCATGAGTTCATGTCTTCATGACCATGGCGGGTTGGTAGTTTGATTCACCAATCAGTCACTTGCCTTGAACCATGGCGGCGAGGGTGGCATCGTCGTTGGCGAGGTGACGGACCATGAACGTCATAAGGATGGAAGACGTGTCGTGGCCGGCGATGAGGGCGACCATGGCGTTGTCCACGATCTCCTCGTCGGTCAGCAGCCGCTGGCCATGGCCGTCCCTCAGGCCGAGCAGGCAGGTGATGAGGTCGCTGTTCCGCGACGCCTTGCCGTTGCCGTGCTCCACCTCCACCTGGCTGGCCTTCTTCTTCTCCCGGGTGATCTCCTGGAGCACCCGGCGGGCTCTGCCGCTAGCCTTGAGGCTCCGGCTGAAGGCCGTGAACGGCAGGTTCACCGGGACGGCCCATATGCCCTCGATCATGCGCACGAAGTCGCCGGCCAGGGCGTCCCGCACGGCGCCCCTCTCGAGGCCGAAGAGCAGCGCTGAGATGATGTCGAACGTGAGCCGCTTCATCAGCGGCAGTACCGTGACGGTGGCGCGGCCGGCCCAGTTCTCCTGGAGGTGGCGCCGCACCTCGCCGTCGATCCTGCCCACGTACGCCTTGAGCATGTCCGGCCTGAGGAACTCGAGCAGGGCGCCGCGGACGCGCCGGTGGTCGGCGCCGTGGAGGTCGAGGATGCTCTTCTCCCCGAGTATCCGCTGCACGGACCGGGGCTGCCGGGTGGAGAAAGCGCCGCTGAAGAACAGGAACTTGTTGGCCGCCGGCCCGGCCAGGAGCACCGTCGGCCTGCCGAACAGTGACAGCTTGGACACGGGCCCGTACCTGTCGATCCGGTCCTGGATCCAGCGGCTGCCGCCGTCGCCGCGCATGGCCCGAAGGAGGCCGAGGCTCTGGCCGATAACCGGCAGGCCGAGGGAGCCCGGGGGAAGGTTGCCCGGCCGTGCTTTCTTGGCTCTGGCGAGGAGGTGGATGGCAATGGACGAGGCGGTGACAACAACGAGTGCCACGACTATGGCCAAATAATCCATTGGAGAGGGATCAGTGTTAAGATGACACTGACTGCTGCTACTTGGAGCTGAAGCTGAAGACGAATGTCGGAATATATAGGCGAGCATGAGCAGGTTGTTTTTGCGGGAACGAAATTGCTGTCAGATGGCGTAGTTCAACACGTAGTCATGATGCATGCGCCGGAGATTTCAAACAAGAAAGAATCCGCCATTTCCAACGACGAACTCCAAAACGCTGAGATACCCTCTCGGTTCAAGACAAAAAATGGTATATGCTCTTGAGGTAGAAGACAAGTCCTAGGAAGCGATGACAGTGCCATCATCCATCAATGGTAAGATGCACGCATGAAATTGGCAATTCTTTTAGGAGCTCAGACAACTATTGGCAGAGCAACACTACAATCTGTCCCTCTTCGAGGAGCATCGGCTGGCGGAGAGTAAATTGCAAAAAACCATCACATTTGTGGACCCTAAATCAAAAAACCATCATGTTTCGTTTTTTTTTACAAAAACCCACTGGTATTGTGTTGACAGTTTGCGAAAAACACTGATTAGTCAATTAGAGCCGTTTGACGCAATAACTGACGAGTGGGTGCCACCGGTCAGGCTGAGGTGGCACCAAATTCGTCGACGAGCTCGGTGGTGCTCTGGCCGCTTGAGGATCTCGCCGTTGTGGTGCTCCAGCGGCCCTGAATGCCGTGGCCTCCACCTCACAGTGTCGTAGCTAGTGGACGCGAGCGCAGGAGGGTGCCCGACGGAGTCGCCCACCACCAGAGACCACGCCGGGATACATCTTGCCGGATTTGTTGCGTCGGTGGGAAGAAGATCTGCTGACAGGGCACACGTTCAACTTTTTTTTTGAGGATGGCACACGTTCAACTAACGTTTCGAGCAAACGGTGTTAATTTGTGTTGCAGTCATCACATAAAGCGGGCCCTCCTTGTCAGATTCGGTGTCAGAGAGCGCTTAGTCGAGGGATCAGTGTTTTTTGAAAAAAGATTACTGAATACCGGATGTTTTTTGCATAAAAAGAAACATGGTGGTTTTTTGAATTAGGGTTCACAAATGTGGTGGTTTTTTTCAATTTAAGGAGCAAATGGATGCGGAGTGCGACTTGTCGTTGTTGTCGTCGCATGCATGGTTGCGGTGACCCTAGCTCATCATCGACGTCAGCCGGGCGATGCTCGTATCCGTGCACAACGCTCGCATCATCCACAACATTGGTAGCTCCGCGTCAACGAGGCGATGCACAATCGGCTATTTGAGGGACTGGAGGGGGAGGACGACACGCCGCAGGATCACAACGATGTTGCCAAAGAGGCATCCTTCGGCAGCTCCGCCTCAATCGCGTCGGCTGCCAATGACGACGAAGTAGGTCAGCCCCACGCGGGACCGTCAACCTCACATACGACGCAAAGTTGTAGAGTTGGGTTTTATCATTAATAAAGCCTAAGCATTTGGGAGGTTTGGGCTTTCGTGACATGGAGATTTTCAACCTTGCACTTCTAGTGAGACAGGCCTGGCGAACTTTGACTCATAGCTCTTCTCTTAGTGCCAGAATTCTCAAGGCGGTTTACTTCCTGGACTGCTCTTTGCTTCAGTCCGAGCGGGGCTCGCATCCTTCCCAGATATGGCGGGCAATCTTAGATGGGCGAGATGTCTTGGCACAGGGTCTTATTCGCAGGATCGGTGATGGCGAGACGACAAATATCTGGCTTGACAATTGGATACCCAGGGACAACTTTAAGTGCCCTGTCACAACGCTTGTACCAAACGCTCCGGTTAGAGTGGCGCAGCTCATTGATGTGACAACAGCTAGCTGGAAGGAGAACCTGGTCCGGACTGTTTTCGCTCAGGGCGATGCAGAGGCAATCCTTCGGATCCCGCCATGCACACGCCGAGTCGATGATTTCTGGGCATGGCATGAAGAGGCTCGAGGAGGATTCAGTGTACGCTCGGCTTATAGAATGATTCTGAGGATTAAACACGCTCATGAGTCCCAGCTTGATGTGGATGGTGGTACCTCGTATGATCTCAATGAAACCAGCAAATGGTCGATGATATGGCACTTGCAGGTTCCCTCGAAACTGAAGGTTTTCGTATGGCGTCTCGCCCGACAGTCGATGTCGACTGGTACTATGTTGAAGCACCGGCATATGGCAACGGAAGACACTTGTTCGGTCTGCGGGGCAGTCGATGCCTGGAAACATGCACTGATCTCTTGCCCTATGGCGGCGAGTGTGTGGGCACTGGCGCCTGAGAAGCTGGTAGCACAAATGATTGATCAGGGAAAGGATAACCTGAAAGATTGGATGTTTTCTATGCATGAAATACTACCAAAGGAGCTTTTTCATCACCTGGTAGTAACTCTATGGGCATTCTGGGGAGTTCAACGGAAGGCTATCCATGAAAACATCTTCCAAGCACCTATTTCAGTTAATACATTCATAAACAGTTACCTTGGCAAGTTGCAGATTGTCAGTAGTAGATCTCCAGGGTCCATGCGCCGGCTGTTGTGCGACATTCGTCATGGCTGGCCCCGATGATAGGCAATGCTAAACTGAATGTGGATGCTGTGGTTTCTAGTGGTGGTTTTGGGGCTGTTGGTGTGGTATGCAGAGATGATAGTGGTATGTTTATGGGTGCTTCAACACTCTGTCTTAATCACATTGTTGATCCGACGACCTTGGAAGCGCTCGCATCAGAGAAGCCCTGGCACTGACGGATGATCTTTATGTGCGAAAGATTGAAGTTGCATCAGACTGCAAAATGGTGGTACAAGACTTACAGATGGACAATTTGGCAAGCTACGGCGCACTTGTATATGAAATAATAGACCATTCCTCGCTTTTTAATTTTTGCAGTTTTAGTCATGAATTTAGGAGCTCAAATTATGAAGCTCACAACTTAGCGAAGCATACTTTATCTCTTGGTGATGGCTGTCATGTTTGATTGGGGCACCCTGAAAATTTACCACTCACCCTTGTAAACATTGTGACGATTTAATAAAGCTTCGTGAGGTTGTCTAAAAAAAGATACACAATTCCCTAAGGGAAACGTTGGGTACCGGCGGACCGGCAGAAGCTTCGGCCGGTCGCGCACGCACCGCTCGATCGTGTAGTCATCCACGGCTCAACATCTCCCGATCCACACATTTGCATCGATGGCTTTCCCTTTCTTGGCCCATCACATGCCCGTGGCCCAGCAAGTACGGCCGCTCGTTCAGCCTTTCTCGTATCTTCTTCACATGAGGAGCGCACCGGTTGCTCAAAAAAAAAACAAGGAGCGCACCCAGGTCGTCTTCAAAGCTTTATCTTTCACCAACTGCTAGCTGAAGCTTCAAGGTGGGTTCGGGAAAGAGCTGCAACCACAACCCGATGAAGCTGCATCCGTTTATCGGCTATGTTGTGACCGTGGCGACCATGGCCATGCCCACATCATCATGGCGCTGCGAGCTCGAGGGCCGGTGGGGGTGCTGCGTGTTGCGACTGTGGTGATTGTGTGTTGGACCAACATCGCGGCGTGCTGGAACCAATGACAATTTTTGCTGCATCGCCTCATGGTGGAGCTAGGACGCGACGGCGAGGACAACAATTTTTGTTGCAACTTTCGTTGGATTTTGCTACAATCAATGAGAAAATTTGCTACATAAATTAATGCCAGAGATGCAACCTGGGGCGACAACGAGGACAATGTTTGTTGCAACTGTCGTTGGATTTTGCTACAATCGTTGAGAAAATTTGCTACATATGTCGTTATTTTTTTGCTACATAAATCTTTATTTTTCTGCTTCCTTCTTCCTATTGCCCCGTTGCTTCTTTCCTCTCTCCTTAGGCTGCAAGCATCTCCTTTCTCACGCACCTCAAACTGTTCCCCTGCCGATGGTACAACTGGACAGATCTTTTGCTGGAATAGGTGGCAATTTTTGCTGAAATCGGCGTTGCTTTTTGCTGCGTGTGTGCTGCAACCAGATCTATGCAATCGGAAAGCTGAAACCGGCACGTGAGAAAGCAACAATCGTCCATGAAAAAACATCAACCGGCTATGGCTGAAGCCGGCCAGTGCTGCAACCATTGGCAGAAAAAGGTTCAACCGTATATGAAAAAGCTTCAATCAGGCACTATGCAGTGAAAAAGGTGCGACCATAGATGAAAAAAGCTTCAACCAGACAGTGCGCAACAGAAAAAGTTACACCCATTAATAGAAAAAAGCTTCAACCATAGATGAAAAAAACTTCAACCAAAGACAGACAATGAAAAAAAGCTTCATAAAGGCTCACGTTTCCACGGAAGCTGCAACCGGCATCAGCGGGTGCTGTAACTGGCGAAGACCAATGCTACAACCAGCGATGGTGAAGCTGCAATCGTGCAGTTCATAGCTACAACCTGATATGAAAAAAGCTGTGACCAGCAAGCATGGAAGCTACGACCGATGACGAGAAAAAGCTACAACCGTCGAGCACGGAAGCTACAACCGGCGACAAAAAAGCTACCACCGACTAGCCCAGAAGCTACGGCCGGCATGCAAAAAAGCTTCAACCATCGCGTGATTTTGTTGTAGCTAGCCCAAGTCTGTTTACGCGAGCTTCCACCTAGAGTTTCCCAACATGAATCCAGTTGAAGCTAGCTCATCATGCATGTGCTACTATAGATCGATTAAGCTGCTTGCCTGCTTGCTTGCACCCTAGCTTTGCCCATACGACGTACACTCTTGACGATTTGTCTAGCGTTATAGATCCAACACGGAGTGTGGTTTTTCGGGCGTGTGCAGGCGGCACGGCTAGTCGAAGACGAGCGCCGGCGGGTGCCGGTGGCCGATGAGCGCGAGCGGCACGTTCGTCTGGCAAACTGTGCGGGTTTTTTTTTTGTTTGCCTACGTTCAGGTCAGAGGTTCAGGTCAAACAGACGAGGAAATCTAACGACATAGAACGTTTTGATCCAACATGCACGTCCGGACCATCCGAAATTTGGGCCGGTTCGCCGGCGCCTATCGTTGCCCATTCCCTAAACACCCGGGATGAGCGACGTAGTCGATGTGTTGAAGGTTTTCCATCGCCTGCTGCATTGATTCAACATCTCAACATTTTCATCATTGCCCATTCCCTAAACACCCCTGAAGGGGATGAGCGACGTAGTCGATGTGTTGAAGGTTTTCCATCGCCTGCTGCATTGATTCAACATCTCAACATTTTCCGAACGGAGTCCATTAGTGTAAAAAGAGAAGGCATTTGAATATACAGTCAACGGGATGAGAAGGGAACACGGACTCGATGGTAATTCTGATTGAATGACCGGTGGTCTGAATACATAGGAGAGCTATGATGCATTGCGCCTGAAGCCTAATGTACAGTCACGCTGTAGTCACGTCATATTTTCATGTATTTATATAAAGACACTTTGGACGGCTTATAATTAGTTCAGAAACTTCAATGAATGACGGAGACAATTTATGATAAAAGTTAGGGAGGAGACGGCTTATTTTTTAGGGCGACGGTATGCGTCCACCGGCGGAAATTTAAAAAGGATCCGCCACCTTGCTGACCATTGAATTGACATATTAATAACCGTCTGATCTACCAACGTAGTGTAAGCAGCAACCCTTTGCAACAAGAGTGGTGTTTCTGCAACAGCCTGCTTGTTGCAATCATCCGAGTCTGTATTTTTTATTTTTTTTGCAACAGACATCTTATTGAAGAAATTTTTCACAACAGAGATCTTGTTGCAGAAATTTTAAAGATCACATGTGCATGTTTTTTTTAATTTTCTGCAATAGACATCTTGCTTCAGAATTTTTCCGCAACAAAGGTCTTGTTGCAGAATTTTAAAGATTTCAGAATTTTTTTGCAACAAAGATCGTGTTGCAGAATTTTAAAGATTTATGCATATGGTCCCTCTTTGCAACAAGAGCTTTATTTCGAAAACACACTGACTATTGCAACAAGAGCTTTATTCAGAAACATGCTCTTCCGAAACCGTCGTTCACTGCGAGCTTCGCCAGATGGTGGTGAGGGAGGATCGACGTTGCCTATCCCCGCCTTCGTGCCGCCGCCGGCGAGCACCCGACCTCCGACCAAAGTCACCTCGTCACCATCCTCCTCTTCCTTCTGTTTTCTTCATCTCTCTGTATCTCTCGCCGTAGGAGCGCCTTTCGCCAGTATCGTCACAGGTCCTTGCTGTGGAGCTCGCCGTCAACCCCGCCAGACCTCATCGAGACGAGCTCCCGCCGCTCCCGGGCGTCCCCACCTCCTACCCACGGGTCATCCTCATCGGATCCAGCGAGATTCGACTGGAATCCTCGTCGTCGTTGCACTCCTAGCCGCACGGGTCTCTGCCCCTGCGGCTCCCGGATGTCCCTGCCTCCTGCCCGCGCGCCATCCTCATCGGATCCGGCGAGATTCCTGGCCGCCATCGCCCTCTCGGCCGCACGAGTCACAGCCGCTGCAAAAAAGCCAGACAGTTGCAAAACTCTCTTTTTCGAAACAAAGGCTCAGTCGCAGAAACACATATAGGGGGGGGGGGTGCTCTTGTTCATCTAATCAATAGAGGATGTGACGGACACGAAGCCGGCGGACACGCCCTTGCGATCGGCCGGCTGAAGGTAAGTTTTTCCCTATTTTTTAAGACGCCAAAAGAGCTGGCCCTATTATGATTGGAGGTTTTTTTTTTTTGGAACAAACAACATGTCAACATTTTAGTATTTTTTTAAAGAATTTATGCACATTTTAGCTGACCAAAGCCCATCACGAGACATGAGGTCCACTACGCAGTTTCAAGTCGGGCCCTCGAGGGATCGTGGCATTACTGGCTTCGTCCTTGATCGCTGTACCTCCCCGCGATTGCCGCCGCAGCCGCTCGAGTCACCTCTCATCTGCCTCCTCGCCGTAACCCCTGCGACCATCCATGGCCACCTCCACCCGATCACCGCTCCCTCCGGCCGACCCCGAGAAGGAGAAGCCGCTCGCGCGCTCCGCATCGGCGACTGCTCCTTCGGACCTCACGAACCCAGGTCCAAATACCCGCCCTCGAACCCTTGAAATCATTAGTCCTCGAGCACCCTTGGAGGGCAGCAGTTTCACCGTCCATGTCGTCTTTGATTTTGGCATCGTGCAGGGAAGAAGATGCGCCGCCCGGTGCCGATGACGGACGAGGAGCGGAACAAGATCAAGGACCTGAAGGAGCAGCACCGGTCAGGGATGGAGGGGTTACGAGAGTCTTTCCAGATACACAAGGAGCTGCGGCGCCACCACGACGAACTCCTGTTCCGGCGGAGGTGCCTGGCCGCGCGCCTGGTCAGCCGGATCGCCTTCCAGCGCCGCGACGCCGCCTATATCAACCATCAGCGTCGCCTTGGCTTGAAGCTCGGGGATAGGTTGCCGGAGGAGCTCAAGAAGATTGGGCCACCAATGGGGGCGGCGCTCATAATGTGGGCTGAGATGTGCAGGGCCCTGAACATGGGCATGGATAACTACATTGCTGAGTGCGACAATCCGGAGGCGTTCCGGGGGAGGATGAGGTCGTTGGGGCTCATTCGTGATGAGAAGGCAGCTCCGCAGGATTGTGTTGCCCCCCAAGAGTAGGGATTAATAAGTCTGTTTGCTTGGTGTGGATCAGTGCTTGTTTAATCCTGGGAACGAAATGTGTTGGGGATGAGTTTTTGTTTAATCCTATTGTGCCGGCGGCGGCGCTCGATCTCATCGCGGCGCGCGCGGCCGCTCGCCGGCACAGGATGGATGGGTTCTGGCAGAGGATTGCGTAACCGGCAGTACCTCGCAGCGGACGTGTGCCGGAGGTACTGAGAGACAAGGACGCCGGTCCCGTGGAACGACGTCCATCTCCTCAACGGATGGCACCTCAGCGCCGACCGGGTCCCGATCCCTCCTGTGCCGGCGAGCGGCCGCGCGCGCCGCGATGAGATCGAGCGCCGCCGCCGCCTCCTCCCCGACGACCTGTTCTACGACGACATGTACGCCCCAGATTCCGACCTCTGGGACACGTGGCTCCGGGACGAGTACGACACGCGCGCGCGTCATACTTCACCGGCACGGTGTCGGGGCTGCGGCGGCCACGTCGAGAGGTGCGCGGGCGTATGCGCGTGCGCGGCCTCACACCCACGCCGTCGCCTTCTCCGTCTCCGTCACCACCTCCACCTCCTCGCATGACAGCGGAGGAGGCCCGGCTCGTGCAGCGTGTCATGGGCGACTCCATGTACACCCACGACTAGCGCCAATGGGACGGCTTGGAGGAGGCGATGGCACTCTCTGCCGCCGGCGATGTCGCCTTCCCCGAGCTGCAAATGGTGGCCGTGAAGGAGGAGGAGAGGAGGGAGGAGGCGATGGAGGAGGAGCCAGTGGCCGCATTCCACCCGGGCCTGGTGGGCCAGGGGTGGGGCTGGTCCTGCACTGCTCCGGAGATGGCCGCCGCCGTGGGCGTGAACTGGTGCGCCACTCCGCCGCGGTCACCGGAGCGGGAGGCGTCGCCACGGGAGGAGGTCGTGCAGGCAGCTCCCGCCGTCCAGCCCGCCCCCGTCTACCACGCACCGCCGGCCCATCTCTGGACGCCGCCGGCCTACGTGGACCTCGTCAGCGACAACGACGACGTTGACGACCACTAAAGATGGCGACAGCATCGAACGGGTACGGGCAGGAGCGCGCTGGCGGCGACCGTTTTTTATTTTCCTTTTTATGTTTAATTATGTCTAATTGGAAGTGAAAACTGGGCCGTTTTGTGGCCATGGACGCTAATTAAGTTTTAAGTTTTTTAAACTGCGTTTATTTATTTTTTTAAGTCATTTTGTTTAAGTTTTTATGTTTTTTTAAACATGTCCAACACGGACAAGATTTGGGGTGCGGCCACGCGGTGGGCGCACGCACGACCCAACGGACAGAGGCGGACACGGGCGAACCCATCGGCGCCCCAAAGGGATAGAAACCGGCCAAAACGGACGTCCGTTTGGGGTCGTGCGGTGAAGTTGGCCTAAAAGAAGAAGTATATGCTGGATTAGTTGTACTACATGAAAAGAATTAAACTGAGACTCAAACCCCATGTACTCAGGGTTAGTCAGCTATCCTTTACACGAGAAGGAACACAGATAGCGAGAGCAGGCAAGATCTGGCGACCGGACACCATTGCAGGGCTGAGACATGCACGCCCCAGGCCACGCGTTGGGCAGTGAAGGGTACTGATCCGGCAGTGGCATGACACACTCGCATCAATCAAAGTAGACCCTCCTCGAGAACACCCAGTCACCCGAGAAGCTGAAGTCGCTCGGGTCTTTCTCTAGTATCATCTCTTTCTGCGCGTGCATGTCCCCCAACAACATCTCGTTATAGTTCTTGATCCCCCAGAACATCCCTGTATCATTTGCAAACTACACATTTCTTACCCACTCTTGCTTCATAGTATTATACTGCTATTTAACCCTGTCAAAGATTGTGTGCTTCACGAGCTTGACAAAGCTTGTTTAACAACTAATTATATTTCACATAATTTCTCTAGGGTAGGGGGCCATAGCCCCCCTTGGCCCTATTGAAGCTCCTCCACTGGTGTGCTTATTGATGGCGCCATACTGGATAAGTGACTCGTAGTCAAAGTGTGGCAGAATGTCAGGTGGCTTTGCCTGAGGGTGACGCAGCAGGATGATGATGGGACCAGGGCCGGGCCGGCAAAATCCGGGGCCCTGTGCGAAACTAAAAAACAGGGCCCTATTTCACAAAAAAATGAACTAACTTGCAATTATAATGTATAAATATCTCATGGAAAAATATAATGTTTATAATGTAATATCTTACATAACAATTGGATATCTTACATAACAATTGGACATATAAAAAGGTTATACCTATCCAACTCCCGTTTGCTAATTATTTGAACATCCTCATTCTTGTAGTATTTTTTGAAATGAAATCCTCAATGATACCCTCATAATCAATCTTCTCCAACACTTCACTCTCAAGAACCAATTTCTAATAAAGTAATGATCCCTGCCAATAATTAATTAAAAAATTAGGAATTAGGAGTAGGAACCAAACTTAATCAAAAAGAAGGACTCGCTAAGCACCTGAAGGCTAGCGTCGGTAACCGATCAATCTATTGAGACGATGTCGACGAGTCTGAAATTTGAGAAAGAAGGCGAGGAAGGCAACGGTGGCACCGCGGCAGTGGCCTATCGCTTAGTTGGCCTGAATCTGAAATCTCATCGATCTAAGGAGCAGGGACTGAGAGAGAGCCAGCGAGGGACGAGGCGTCGAGCCGTTGACGTCAAGGGCTCCTGGCGTCGAGCCCTCGAGGGCTCCAGGCGACGACGGGACGCGTTCTGATCCTCTTCCTGTAGGCTGTAGCGTAGCCACGATCTGATCCATGTAGCGATCTAGGTTTTCTTTTTGGGTCTGTCTAGGACACATCTAGGTTTTCTTCCTGTAAGCTGATTTTCACTCTGTTTGTGGTCTATTTTTTTTGTCCTAGTCTTTTTTTGTTTCTTGTTGATGCATTATATACTTGTGGGAGGTTAGATGTGACATTCTTAAAAAACATCTAGATGTGAATTAGACAAACTGTTTCTTTTTTGATGTTAGCGATCTAGTGTTTTTTTATAGATAAAAAAACGTAGGCACGTAGCGAACTAGCGATGCCCTCGTCGCCTTTTTTTTCTGAGTGGTGCCTCGTCGCCTGACCCTCTTGTAGCGATCGGGAGGAGTCAGCGCTCTTGCTCGATGGGCCTAGTCGCTCGACCCAGCAGCGGTTAACTATTACTAGACTTATATAAAAAAAATATGGGCCCCTGAGAATTTTGGGCCCTGTGCGGGCCGCACCTTTTGCACCACTGTGGGCCCGGCCCTGGATGGGACATCCCTAAACTGCAAGTACAAGTAGATGATCTGCCATGCATATCACTGCGACACCAAGCCAAGGAAGAGCCATCAGTCTGGCTCAATGCACGGCGTGTCAAGACAGTGGATCGTTGGCAACTAGAAAGGATAAAATGCTTACGCATAACTTGTTCGTGCCGCTGCTCATCGACCTTGGACCTTGTGGGCACAATGGGGTGGGTTGGGTCGACGCTCGTCTGCGGTGAAGTTAGAGTTGCTTGCTCGGTGATTAGGGACGGCGATGACGCCTTGTTTAGAAGTTATGACAATGACATCTCTATGCTTTCTTGATAAGGCTCTCTTTAAAGAGGTGTGTGTAGGGTATTCTATGTGTGCCGCTCGGCAGGCAGTAACGGTTTTCAGCTGGTTTTCTAATAATTCTCTTTTCCACTTAATTAATGTGTCAGACAAATCTTTTGCCTCAAAAATATCACCACAATAAGCATAGAAGGATGGCAGTACGATAGAGAAGGCGAAAGCACACAGACCACGACTCACCCATACACAGAGGTTGAATCGTTATGTAAGTTAACTAAGGTGCCCTGCAACTGGCATTTGTTTTGTGTGTACTTCTAGTTCGATGCCATGTTTGGAATGCAGGAATTACAAAACCCAGTTCGTGCGAGAATCGAAAATATATTTTGCAATCTCTAAGCAGGCAGCGAGCATGTGGAAAGACTCATGTGTCAACCTCAAATTTCACATTTGTTTCATGCTACCAACATACAGAGGCGCACATTTGCACATTGAAATAGTACTTTGAGGCCGAAAACATACCCTGAATATAACTTCGAGACAAGCAGCTTGATTTAGCAAATTGAACTAACTATTTTTTAGGGAAATTGAACTAACTTGTTGAAACTGATCTCGTGAATCTCTTCGCATTACCGCTAGGCCACAAGGCCCATTAGACCCATTACAAAACATGAACAAAAAATCATATTGGATATATCACAAGTGCCTGTCAAATTGCACATAACTATGATATTGCAAATTCCATTTTTGTGGGATTAATCAATCATGTATTGAGACCATTTAAACATAACCTTTTTCTCTCACTGGTATTTAGCACTTATCCTTCACCTGCAAATGTATTACTACGGTGACACATTTATTCCCAAAGTAATTGATAGGAATTGACACCTAAAAGGGAGAACTCAAAGAGAGCATATAAATTAGAGAAAAGTAGATGATCACAGAACATTAAGAAAAACAAAGCGAAGGTTCATACATTCAGATATAGGCCGGCTGAGCATGCAGCCACTACACGCAGGAGATATACTCATTACAATACAGTAAAATGGAGCTAGCTACAGCCATCCACGGCGATTTGACGTTGTCAACTGTGGGATCTCACGTATGAACGCTTCAGATTGATTGATCGTCCCGCTGCACGCACCATGATCGTTTTAACCAGTTTCCCCGCGCATCGTCGTTGGCCCAACGTGCCCGGGCCGCTGCTCCGGAGGATGAGCTGGGTGCTCTCTGATCAATTGGGCTAATAGGTAGTTAGCTAGGCCTTAATTCTAGCCCACCGTACGGCTCACCTCCCATACGCTTTTCTCAAAAAAAAAACTCCCATACGTACCTTCCTTTGTAAGAAAAGGTCACCTCCACAGCAATCCCCTCCAGCCGCACGCACTCCGCCTTCACGAGCGGTCGTACAACAGAAGTACTATGCCATCACGTGATTAGGAAAACCAAAAAAAATCTTCAAGTTCTCTTCAGAAAATGAAGCAGTAGTAGCATTTGAGAAGATAAACAATGATATGTAACATACAACTTCATGGCATCCGTACATAAAACACAAGCCAAGTCTTGTAATATGCAACCCTCAGTGCGAATATTTTCCTTATGCTTTTTTTGTACATATATAATGATTTCATCTGCTTGATGGAAGAAACTAATTTACAATGTTCCAAACAATGGACAATATGATGCTACTGTCAAGATGAGTAAGGTGCTTATTCAATATCATTTCTTCTTTCCCTAAAAAAGATTATATTTATTTTGTTTGGAATATGTAATGTTAAATTAAGCTCTTGACATGTGCCCGATTTCATACACTTGCGTGGCAACCAATGCACATTTTAAGTTCAATATTATGCCCAGTACCATAGTGGGAAGCAAATCTATATGTGCAGTTTCACTTAGAATTATACTTGAGTTTAAATGTAAAATCCAGTATTCTAGGTCATTGGTGTACTTGACGCCACAACTCATAATTTTCACTCACCGTCGATCTTTTAAATGTTTTCCTTAATCTTCTATTTTACGGGTTTGCGAAAGATTTGTAAAATCTCATGCAGAATTTCTTGTTCAAAGATATTTGATGATTATTTTAACTGGCCCCTTCTATATATGCGTGTACCCAAATTTTGGTATACAAATATATTGTAGTTTATGCTAAAAATTGAGGCGCTCAATTCAAATCTGAATTAAAAATTATACTTCTATTTCTTTCATAAATGGTCATATTATCACTAAGATGGGCGGGTGCGGCAATGCGCACCTTGATGTTCTAGTTCTTCTTAAAAGACAACAAAATATCTCTAAAAACTAAAGGACATTAAGGGCTATTGATCTTCCAAAGACTCCAGAGATCTTCGATAATTAAAGGACATGACAAGCTCAATTCACGTGGCTACATATTGATGAGTAACTTGCAATTGGTAGGAGCTAGGGCCCTACCGGATCTAGGGCGTAGGTTGTAGGGGAAGGAGGGGGAAGGGCGAGGGCTGGTGCGCGGCGGCCGGCGGCGTAGCGTCGTCCTTGCGATGGGAGCAGCGGCGGCGAAAGCAGGAGGCGGCTAGGGTTTAGGTCTCCCGGCTCCCTAAGGGAAGCCGAGAAAATATTGATTGCTTCTTGCTTGATTAGATTGATGATACATCTCCTCTCCTTATATAGAGAGGTTTACTTGACTCCTAAGCAAACGATCCTAATACGATAAGATAATTGGGCTAAGCCCCTAATTAAGATACTTTGGCCATAACCCACTGGGCGAAGCCCCTATGCCGGTCATAACACTTCTCCCCGCCTGCACAAACAGCTCGTCCTCAAGCTGTAAGGTGGGGAAGCGCTTGCTGAACTCCTCGAGGTGATCAACCAGCGTCAAATATCTTCGCGACAGCTGGGGCGGCAAGGTTGGCGGCTACGGCGTCCTCCGGAATGTAGTCTGCAACCTCCAGGTAGAAGAGTCGTGGGCAGGCGTGGCCGGGCGTGTAGGGCTCGTTGTAGTTGAAGCACAACTCTTGGCGGCGACGCTCGAGTAGCTCGGCCGAGGTGAGCCGGCGGAACGGGCGCGCCGCGGTCGCCGCAGAAGCCTGAGCAGGCCGACCCTGAGCGGGATCTGGCCAGGGTACCGACCCAGTGGCCCGGGACGGTGACTCCTGCTGGACGGCCACCGCACGGCGCTCGAACGCGTGGGCGTAGTACATGACTGTCTGGATATCCTGGGATCCCCGAAACTCCACGTCCACACGGATGTGATCCAGAAGTCCATCGACAAAGAGGTCGGCCCGCTGCTGCGCCGTCACACCCAACGCGTGGCATGCCAGGGCCTGGAAACGGTCGGCGAAGTCCTGAACCGTGGAGGTGAGGGGAAGGCGGCCTAGCTCCGCCAGGCGGCTCCCGCGGATCGGGGGCCCAAAACGAAGGAGGCAGAGCTCACGGAAGCGCTCCCAAGGGGGCATGCTGCCCTCGTCCCGCTCGAGGGCGTAGTACCAGGTCTGGGCTGCACCGCGGAGGTGGTAGGATGCCAGCCAAGTGCGCTCCGACGCGAGCGTGCGCTGTCCACGGAAAAACTGCTCACACTGGTTGAGCTAGTTAAGCGGGTCCTCCGTGCCATCATAAGTGGCAAAGTCGATCTTGGCGAATCGTGGCGGCCTCTGGGTCGATGTGCCATGGCCGAGCGGCTCGGCGATGCGGAGCAGTGATGATGACGGTGCCCGGTCAATGGTGGGGAGGCCGTCGTAGGCCCCCGCGGAGCCGGGCGAGGCCCCAGACTGCATGGGTACCGGTGGGTCCCCGACCTCCGTGTAAACTAGCGAAGGCGACGTCCCGGTTAGCCAGGCCGGGATCGGGGACGGTGACGACGGAAATCGGACCTGCTAGATCGGGAGCCTCCCGGTGTGGACATGCCCAGTCCGGAGCTGGGCGGCAGCGGTGGGAGTTGGACCAGCGCGGGCGGCACGGTTGGCGCGGCTGGGGCCAGCACGGGCCAGTGCGGCCACTGCGGCACTGGAGCGGGCGCGGGAGGCGCAGGTGGCGCCGCGAGAACCGGCGCGGGCCACTAAGGCCAGGACAGCGCTGGGGCGAGCGGTGGCTGGAGCGACGGAGGGGCCCCGGCGATCGCCGCGGGTACCGAGTACCAAGGCAGGTGCAGCAGCGTCGGAGGCAGTCCATTGGGGTGCCCTGCCTGGAACGGTAGGAGCGGTGGCCCGCCAATTGCAGGAGCACCCTGGTATGGCCACGGCAGCGCGGGGTGGCCGTAGGCGGCGGTAGTCGCAGCCGGCGGAGGTGCGTGCGGTCCGACCAGGTACAGATGGATGCCCTGGACAGTCGTCACAAGATCCTGCAAGATGCTGGTGAATTCTTCCGGCGTGAAAACAACGGTTGTCGGCACAGCGGAGGTGACCGGGGCCGGTGGCGTGGGGGAACCGACGGTGGTGACGGTGACCGGGGCCGGCGGCATTGGGGAACCGGCAGTGGTCATCAGTGCGGTGGTGATGATTGGCAGCAGCAGCATTGGCGTGGACGAAGACATGATCGAGACCGAGTCTCTGGATACCAAATTGGTAGTAGCTAGGCTCCTACCGGATCTAGGGCGTAGGTTGTAGGGGAAGGAGGGGGAAGGGCGAGGGCTGGTGCGCGGCGGCCGGCGGCGTGGCGCCGTCCTTGCGACGGGAGCAGCGGCGGCGAAAGCAGGAGGTGGCTAGGGTTTAGGTCTCCCGACTCCCTAAGGGAAGCCGAGCAAATATTGATTGCTTCTTACTTTGATTAGATTGATGATACATCTCCTCTCCTTATATAGAGAGGTTTACTTGACTCCTAAGGAGACGATCTTAATACGATAAGATAATTGGGCTAAGCCCCTAATTAAGATACTTGGGCCATAACCTACTGGGCTAAGCCCTTATGCCGGTCATAACATGAAAGCTAACACAAGAAACCAAGATGAGTATACTAAAATTTCCAAGACTTTTCCAACATATATATCTACAGATATAGTCTCCTCAAAATGACCTCTAGAAAGTGGAAAGTAAAGCATATATAAGACTACTTCATCTTAGGTGGCTACATGTTAACTAAGCTAAATATTTTTACCCAGCATGAGTACGCTAAAATTTGAGAAACTTCATTAACTCTCTCCAAGATATCTATTGAGACAGCATATGGCATGTTTTCTTTTCAAGTGCGCATACCCTTGGCTTGCCAACACATCATCCATTCTATTTGAAGACATGATAAGTTCAGCACAAGCATCTTTGATCCTGCATCAGTGATGCTAATCAGCTAGTCTCAACATCAAGAATTCTACAAAGAATGTCTTCACACATCATCTTCATCCTTTCATCGCAAACCGATCTGCAGCCACAAGTGCTTTACCATCTGTTGCATGTCTTCGACCTGATGTTCTGTCCACACTTGTGTCTCATCGGCCCATAGAGCTCTGCTTTGTGTTGACACTAGTTTTTGGCACGGCAAAAAACATAATTAAGATTGCCTCAAATGAAAATGTGTTTACACAAAATAGTTTTGTATTATCGACATGAACATCTTTGAAGTTTGGGTCATCGCCATCCGATCTCATCTCAAGGGCCGAAGTTGTGCTCGAAGTACTAAGATTTTGTATTCAAAGTACTGTTCGGCTGATTATGCCTTCAATACGGCCTCCCAAGAGAAAATGTTCTACATGGATTGTTTTTATCTCATCGAAGCAGTCGATTTTGATATTTAAACCATCTCAATCCGAGGTCATATGCAAAATTTGTAACCAAAACGGTGCAATGCTTCGGATGCTACGGTTGACCCGCCTCCTTTGTTTATTTCCAGGGCTTGTTGAGCTGTGCCCTCAGCAAAACCGTATGTACTTTGTGTTGTGGTACTCTGTGTGTGTGTGGGTGAACCTTGTTGTACTTTGTGGCTCTGGTGGTTTGCTTTATCTATAAAGCGGGGCGAAAGCCTTTTTTGATAAACGGTGCAATGCTGCAGAAACTATGGAGATGATCACATGCCCAAAACCTCCTGTTGCGATCGGACTGTCCGGAAACTGAGACAGGCTGTCCAGTCTGGGTCGCAAAACACGCCAAAACCTTCTGTTGTGACCGAACAGTCTAGTCCGAACCGAAATTGTGCATCTCCACGGATCTGATGATTACTGGAGCGTTTCAGCCCTGAAGATAACCTCGAACCAAAAAGAGTTCAACATGAAAGGTGTCCGCCTCATCGACATGATTAAATTTGCTTTTGGGCTCATCTTCATCCGAGGTAGTTTTTAGCCTATGAGATCCAAAAACCAAACTGCTATCTGATACGTCTCCAACGTATCTATAATTTTTGATTGCTCAATGCTATATTATCTACTGCTTTGGACATTATTGGGCTTTATTATCCACTTTATATTACTTTTGGGACTAACCTATTAACCGGAGGCCCAGCCCAGAATTGCAGTTTTTTGCCTATTTCAGAGTTTCGCAGAAAAGGAATATCAAATAGAGTCCAAACGGAATGAAACCTTCAGGAATGTGATTTTCGAAACGAACATGATCCAGGAGACTTGGACCCTACGTTAAGAAACAAAGGAGGAGGCCACGAGGTAGGGGGCGCGCCTACCCCCCCCCCCCAGGCGCACCCTCCACCCTCATGGGCTCCCTGTTGCTCCATCGACGTACTTCTTCCTCCTATATATACCTACGTACCCTCAAACGATCAGATACAGAGCCAAAAACCTAATTCCACCGCCGCAACCTTCTGTATCCATGAGATCCCATCTTGGGGCCTGTTCCGGAGCTCCGCCGGAGGGGGCATCCATCACGAAGGGCTTCTACATCAACACCATAGCCTCTCCGATGAAGTGTGAGTAGTTTACCTTAGACCTTCGGGTCCATATTTATTAGCTAGATGGCTTCTTCTCTCTTTTTGGATCTCAATACAAAGTTCTCCCCCTCTCTTGTGGAGATCTACTCGATGTAATCTTCTTTTTGTGGTGTGTTTGTTGAGACCGATGAATTGTGGGTTTATGATCAAGATTATCTATGAACAATATTTGAATCTTCTCTGAATTCTTTTATGTATGATTGGTTATCTTTGCAAGTCTCTTCGAATTATAAGTTTGGTTTGGCCTACTAGATTGATCTTTCTTGCAATGGGAGAAGTGCTTAGCTTTGGGTTCAATCTTGCGGTGTCCTTTCCGAGTGACAGCAGGGGCAGCAAGGCACGTATTGTATTGTTGCCATCGAGGATAACAAGATGGGGTTTTTATCATATTGCATGAATTTATCCCTCTACATCATGTCATCTTGCTTAAGGCGTTACTCTGTTTCCATGAACTTAATACTCTAGATGCATGCTGGATAGTGGTCGATGAGTGGAGTAATAGTAGTAGATGCAGGAAGGAGTCGATCTACTTGTCTCGGACGTGATGCCTATATACATGATCATACCTAGATACTCTCATAACTATGCTCAATTCTGTCAATTGCTCAACAGTAATTCGTTCACCCACCGTAAAATACTTATGCTCTTGAGAGAAGCCACTAGTGAAACCTATGGCCCCCGGGTCTATCTTCATCATATTAATCTTCCAATACTTATTTATTTCCTTTGCTTTTTACTTTTCTTTTATTTTACTTGCATCTTTATCACAAAAATACCAAAAATATTATCTTATCATATCTATCAGATCTCACTCTCGTAAGTGACCGTGAAGGGATTGACAACCCCTTATCGTGTTGGTTGCGAGGAGTTATTTGTTTTGTGCAGGTACAAGGGACTCGCGCATAGCCTCCTACTGGATTGATACCTTGGTTCTCAAAAACTGAGGGAAATACTTACGCTACTTTGCTGCATCATCCTTTCCTCTTCAAGGAAATCCAACGCAGTGCTCAAGAGGTAGCAAGAAGATTTCTGGCGCCGTTGCCGGGGAGACTACGCAAAAGTCAACATACCAAGTACCCATCACATACCCTTATCTCCCGCATTACATTATTTGCCATTTGCCTCTCGTTTTCCTCTCCCCCACTTCACCCTTGCCGTTTTATTTGCCCTCTCTCTCTATCCTCCCTCTCTTTCTCTATTTGCCTCTTTTTGCCCATTTCTTGTTTGCTTGTGTGTTGGATTGCTTGCTTGTCACGATGGCTCAAGATAACACTAAATTGTGTGACTTTACCAATACCAACACCAATGATTTTATTAGCACTCCGATTGCTCCTCTTACCGATGCTGAATCTTGTGAAATTAATGCCGCTTTGCTGAATCTTGTCATGAAAGATCCGTTTTCTGGCCTTCCTAGCGAAGATGCTGCTACCCATCTAAATAGCTTCGTTGATTTGTGTGATATGCAAAAGAAGAAAGATGTGGACAATGATATTGTTAAATTGAAGCTATTTCCTTTTTCGCTTAGAGATCGTGCTAAAGCTTGGTTTTCATCTTTGCCTAAAAATAGTATTGATTCTTGGAACAAGTGCAAAGGTGATTTTATCTCTAAGTATTTTCCTCCCGCTAAGATCATCTCTCTTAGAAACGATATTATGAATTTTAAGCAACTTGATCATGAACATGTTGCACAAGCTTGGGAGAGGATGAAATTAATGATACGTAATTGCCCTACTCATGGTTTGAATTTGTGGATGATTATACAAAAATTTTATGCCGGATTGAATTTTGCTTCTAGAAATCTTTTAGATTCGGCCGCGGGAGGCACTTTTATGGAAATCACTTTAGGAGAATCTACTAAACTCCTAGATAATATTATGGTTAATTATTCTCAATGGCATACTGAAAGATCTTCTAATAAAAAAGTGCACGCGATAGAAGAAATTAATGTTTTGAGTGGAAAGATGGATGAACTTATGAAATTATTTGCTAATAAAAGTGTTTCTTCTGATCCTAATGATATGCCTTTGTCTACTTTGATTGAGAATAATAATGAATCTTTGGATGTGAATTTTGTTGGTAGGAATAATTTTGGTAACAACGCGTATATAGGAAACTTTAATCCTAGGCCTTATCCTAGTAATTCCTCAAATAATTATGGTAATTCCTACAATAACTCTTATGGAAATTTTAATAAGATACCCTCTGATTTTGAATCCAATATTAAAGAATTTATTACTTCGCAAAAGAATTTCAATGCTTTGATTGAAGAAAAATTGCTTAAGATTGATGATTTGGCTAGGAACATTGATAGAATTTCTCTTGATGTTGATTCTTTAAAGCTTAGATCTATTCCTCCTAAGCATGATATCAATGAGTCTCTCAAAGCCATGAGAATTTCCATTGATGAGTGCAAAGAAAGAACCGCTAGGATGTGTGCTATGAAGGATGCCTTTATATGAGCGTCTTCTTTTAGTTCCTATGTAAATAAAGATGAAGATCTAAAAGTTATTGATGTGTCCCCTATTAAATCTTTGTTTTGCAATATGAATCTTGATAATGATGGGACTGAATATGATCCACCTTTACCTAGAAGGCGTTCCAAAAATTCAGAGTTTTTAGATCTTGATGCTAAATTTGATGAAAGTGGGATTGAAGAAATCAAAACCCTAGATGTTGCTAAACCCACTATTATGGATTTCAAGGAATTTAATAATGAAAATTGCTCTTTGATTGATTGTGTTTCCTTGTTGCAATCCGTGCTAACTTCTCCTCATGCTTATAGTCAAAATAAAGCATTTACTAAACATATCGTTGATGCCTTGATGCAATCTTATGAAAAAAAACTTGAGTTGGAAGTTTCTATCCCTAGAAAACTTTATGATGAGTGGGAACCAAGTATTAAAATTAAAATTAAAGATCATGAGTTCTATGCTTTGTGTGATTTGGGTGCTAGTGTTTCAACGATTCCAAAGACTTTGTGTGATTTGTTAGGTTTCCGTGATTTTGATGATTGCTCTTTAAACTTGCACCTTGCGGATTCCACTATTAATAAACCTATGGGAAGAATCAATGATGTTATTATTGTTGCAAATAGGAATTATGTGCCCGTAGATTTTATTGTTATTGACATAGATTGCAATCCTTCATTTCCTATTATTCTTGGTAGACCTTTACTTAGAACGATTGGTGCAATTATTGATATGAAGGGAGGAAATATTAGATTCCAATTTCCGTTAAGGAAAGGCATGGAACACTTTCCTAGAAAGAAAATTAAATTACCTTATGAATCTATTATGAGAGCCACTTATGGATTGCCTACCAAAGATGGCAATACCTAGATCTATCCTTGCTTTTTATACCAAGCTAGGGGCGTTAAACGATAGCGCTTGTTGGGAGGCAACCCAATTTTATTTTGATTCCTTGCTTTTTGCTCCTGTTTAGTAATAAATAATTTATCTAGCCTCTGTTTTGGTTGTGTCTTTTGTGTTTAATTAGTGTTTGTGCCAAGTAGAACCGTTGGGAAGACCTATTTAGTTAATTCTTTTTGCAGATGATTAATAGATAAATTCCTCACGTCCAGCAATTTATTTTGGAATTTTTGGGGTTACAGATCTTGCGCTAGCTACAGATTACTACAGATTGTTCTGTTTTTGACAGATTCTGTTTTTCGTGTGTTGTTTGCTTATTTAGATGAATCTATGGCTAGTAAAATAGTTTATAAACCATAGAGAAGTTGGAATACAGTAGGTTTAACACCAATATAAATAAAGAATGAGTTCATTACAGTACCTTGAAGTGGTCTTTTGTTTTATTTCGCTAACGAAGCTCACGAGATTTTCTACTTTAAGTTTTGTGTTGTGAAGTTTTCAAGTTTTGGGTAAAGATTGATGGATTATGGAACAAGGAGTGGAAAGAGCCTAAGCTTGGGGATGCCCATGGCACCCCCAAGATAATCTAAGGATACCTAAAAGCCAAATCTTGGGGGTGCCCCGAAAGGCATCCCCTCTTTCGTCTACTTCTATCGGTAACTTTACTTGGAGCTATATTTTTATTCACCACATGATATGTGTTTTGCTTGGAGCGTCTTGTATGATTTGATTATTTGCTTTTTAGTTTACCACAATCATCCTTGCTGTACACACCTTTTGAGAGAGCCATACATGATTTGGAATTTTTTAGAATACTCTATGTGCTTCGCTTATATCTTTTGAGTTATATAGTTTTGCTCTAGTACTTCACTTATATTTTTTTGAGCATGGTGGTGGATTTGTTTCATAGAAACTATTGATCTCTCATGCTTCACTTAGATTATTTTGAGAGTCTTAAATAGCATGGTAATTTTCTTAAATAATCATAATATTCTTGGTATGCAAGAATAGTAAAAACTTTCTTATAAGTATGTTGAATACTATGAGAAGTTTGATGCTTGATAATTGATTTGAGATATGAAGATGGTGATATTAAAGTTGTGCTAGTTGAGTAGTTGTGAATTTGAGAAATACTTGTGTTAAAGTTTGTGATTCCCGTAGCATGCATGTATGGTGAACCGTTATGTGATGAAGTCGGAGCATGATTTATTTTTTGATTGTCTTCCTTACGAGTGGCGGTCGGGGACTGATAACCCACAAGTATAGGGGATCGCAACAGCTTTCGATGGTAAAGTATTCAACCCAAATTTATTGATTCGACACAAGGGGAGCCAAAGAATATTCTCAAGTATTAGCAGCTGAGTTGTCAATTCAACCACAGCTGGAAACTTAATATCTGCAGCAAAGTATTTAGTAGCAAAGTAATATGATAGTAGTGGTAACGGTAGCAAAAGGTAACAGTAGAAAAAGCAATGTTTTTGGTATTTTGTAGTGATGATAGCAATAGCAACGGAAAAGTAAATAAGCGAAGAACAATATGTGGAAAGCTCGTAGGAAATGGATCGATGATGGAGAATTATGCTGGATGCGGTTCATCATGTAACAATCATAACATAGGGTGACACAGAACTATCTCCAATTCATCAATGTAATGTAGGCATGTATTCCAAATATAGTCATACGTGCTTATGGAAAAGAACTTGCATGACATCTTTTGTCCTACCCTCCCGTGGCAGCGGGGTCCTATTGGAAACTAAGGGATATTAAGGCCTCCTTTTAATAGAGAACCGGAACAAAGCATTAGCACATAGTGAATACATGAACTCCTCAAACTATGGTCATCACCGGGAGTGGTCCCGATTATTGTCACTTCGGGGTTACCGGATCATAACACATAGTAGGTGACTATAGACTTGCAAGATAGGATCAAGAACTCACATATATTCATGAAAACATA
This sequence comes from Triticum urartu, assembly GCF_003073215.2. NCBI lineage: Eukaryota > Viridiplantae > Streptophyta > Magnoliopsida > Poales > Poaceae > Triticum > Triticum urartu. Next base: position 668,824,427 of record NC_053023.1, read on the forward strand.
ATAGGTTCAGATCTGAAATCATGGCACTCGGGCCCTGGTGACAAGCATTAAGCATAGCAAAGTCATAGCAACATCAATCTCAGAACATAGTGGATACTAGGGATCAAACCCTAACAAAACTAACTCGATTAGATGATAGATCTCATCCAACCCATCACCGTCCAGCAAGCCTACGATGGAATTACTCACGCACGGCGGTGAACATCATGAAATTGGTGATGGAGGAAGGTTGATGATGACGATGGCGATGGATTCCCCTCTCCGAAGCCCCGAACGGCCTCCAGATCAGCCCTCCCGAGAGGTTTTAGGGCTTGGCGGCGGCTCCGTATAGTAAAACGCGATGATTTCTTCTCTCTGATTTTTTCTCTCCGAAACCAAATATATATAGTTGGAGTTGAGGTCGGAGGAGCTCCAGGGGGGCCACGAGGTAGGGGGCGCACCCTAGGGGGGCAGGCGCGCCCCCACCCTCGTGGACAGGGTGTGGGCCCCCTGGTCTTCATCTTTTGCAAGGATTTTTTATTATTTCCGAAAAGATGTTCCGTGAAGTTTCAGGTCATTCTGAAAACTTTTGTTTCTGCACATAAATAACACCATGGTAATTCTGCTGAAAACAACGTCAGTCCGGGTTAGTTCCATTCAAATCATGCAAGTTAGAGTCCAAAACAAGGGCAAAAGTGTTTGGAAAAGTAGATACGACGGAGACGTATCAACTCCCCCAAGCTTCAACCCTTGCTTGTCCTCGAGAAATTCAGTTGATAAACTGAAAGCGATAAAGAAAAACTTGTACAAACTTTGTTTGCTCTTGTTGTTGTAAATATGTAAAGCCAGCATTCATGTTTTCAGCAAAGATTATGACTAACCACATTCACAATAACACATAGGTCTCATGTTTACTCATATCAATGGCATAATCAACTAGCGAGCAATAATAATAAATCTCGGATGACAACACTTTCTCAAAACAATCATAATATGATATGACAAGATGGTATCTCGCTAGCCCTTTCTGAGACCGCAAAACATAAATGCATAGCACCTTTAAAGATCAAGGACCGACTAGACATTGTAATTCATGGTAAAAGAGATCCAGTCAAGTCATACTCAATGTAAACTAAGAGTAATGAATGCAAATGATAGTGGTGTTCTCCAATTGGTGCTTTTTAATAAGAGGATGATGACTCAACATGAAAGTAAATAGATAGGCCCTTCGCAGAGGGGAGCAGGCATTTGTAGAGGTGTCAGAGCTCGGTTTTGAAATAGAGGTGAATAATATTTTGAGCGGTATACTTTCATTGTCAACATAACAACCAAGAGATGGCGATATCTTCCATCCTACACACATTATAGGCGGTTCCCAAACAGAATGGTAAAGTTTATACTCCCCCTCCACCAACAAGCATCAATCCATGGCTTGCTCGAAACAACGAGTGCCTCCAACTAGCAACAGTCCCAGGGGGAGTTTTGTTTTGCAATTATTTTGATTTAGTTTGCATAAAGCATGGGACTAGGCATCCCGGTGACCAGCCACTTTCTCGTGAGTGAGGAGCGGAGTCCACTCCTCTTGAGAATAACCCGCCTAACATGGAAGATACAGACAGCCCTAGTTGATACATGAGCTCGAGCATACAAAACAGGATAATTATTTGAAAGTTTAGAGTTTGGCACATACAAATTTACTTGGAACGGCAGATAGATACCGCATATAGGAAGGTATAGTGGACTCATGTGGAATAACTTTGGGGTTTATGGGATTGGATGCACAAGCAGTATTCCCGCTTAGTACAAGTGAAGGCTAGCAAAAGACTGGGAAGCGACCAGCTAGAGAGCGACAACAGTCATGAACATGCATTAAAATTAATCAACGCTGAATGCAAGCATGAGTAGGATATAATCCACCATGAACATAAATATCATGAAGGCTATGTTGATTTTGTTTCAACTACATGTGTGAACATGTGCCAAGTCAAGTCACTTAAATCATTCAGAGGAGGATACCACCCTATCATACCACATGACAACCATTTTAATAGCATGTTGGCAAGCAAGGTAAACCATTATAAGCTCCTAGCTAATCAAGCATGGCACAAGAAACTATGATCTCTAGTTGTCATTGCAAACATGTTTATTCATAATAGGCTGAATCGGGAACGATGAACTAATCATATTTACAAAACAAAAGAGGTCGAGTTCATACCAGCTTTTCTCATCTCAATCAGTCCATCATATATCGTCATAATTTCCTTTCACTTGCACGACCGAACGATGTGAATAATAATAATAGTGCAGGTGCATTGGACTAAGCTAGAATCTGCAAGCATTCAATAAACAGGAGAAGACAAGGCAATATGGGCTCTTTTGTCAGATCAACAATAATGCATATAAGAGCCACTTCAGCAATTTAATTATGGTCTTCTCCTATCGACCCCCAAAGAAAAGAAAAGAAATAAAACTATTTACACGGGAAAGCTCCTGACAAGCAAAAGAAGAACAGGAAATCTTTTTGGGTTTTCTTTTTAATTACTACTGCAAGCATGTAATGTAAACTAATAAAAAAACTACAACTAATTTTTTTGTTTTTCTTAAGGTTTATTAAACACACAAGAAGAAAGCATGAAAAGGAAAATAAACTAGCACAGATGATACAATGAAAAAGTATGATCACCGACATCTAGCAATGAGTGTGTGAACATGAATGTAATGTCAGTGAGAAATATGCACTTCCCAAGCTTAGGCTTTTGGCCTAAGTTGGTCTAATGCCACGGATGGCCTGGCGGATATCCAAAGTTGTAGTTGGGGTCGTACTGAGATGCAGCAGTCATTGCATCGTGGGCTGCAGCTTGGAGGCGAGCTATCTCAGCTCTCCTCTTATACTCTTCCACCTCCTCTCTGGTTATGAAATATCTCCATTTTGCCTGAAAGTCAAAGAAAGTAGAAGCAGGGAGAGTGACGTGATAGGTGCGTCGTCTGTCAAAGATTAGTCAGTACAGGAGGAACTGATCGTTCCTCTCAACAAACTGATGACGAACCATAGCCTCATAATCTAAATAAGCAGGAGGCAACTCAATATCATCCTCACGTATGGCTATACCCAGAAAATTAGCTATGCGGGTTGCATAAATTCCACCAAAGAAATCTCCATTAAATCTATTAAGATGCAACCTACGTGCAACAATGGCTTCCAAGTGATGTCTACTACACAACCTTCTTCTTGTAGACGTTGTTGGGCCTCCAAGTGCAGAGGTTTGTAGGACAGTAGCAAATTTCCCTCAAGTGGATGACCTAAGGTTTATCAATCTGTAGGAGGCATAGGATGAAGATGGTCTCTCTCAAGCAACCCTGCAACCAAATAACAAAGAGTCTCTTGTGTCCCCAACACACCCAATACAATGGTAAATTGTATAGGTGCACTAGTTCGGCGAAGAGATGGTGATACAAGTGCAATATGGATAGTGGATAAAGGTATTTGTAATCTGAAAAATATAAAAACAACAAGGTAACTAATGATAAAAGTGAGCACAAACGGTATGTAATGCTAGGAAACAAGGCCTAGGGTTCATACTTTCACTAGTGCAAGTTCTCTCAACAATAATAACATAATTGGATCATACAACTATCCCTCAACATGCAACAAAGAGTCACTCCAAAGTCACTAATAGCGGAGAACAAACGAAGAGATTATGGTAGGGTACGAAACCACCTCAAAGTTATTCTTTCCAATCAATCCGTTGGGATATTCCTATAAATGTCACAAACAGCCCTAGAGTTCATACTAGAATAACACCTTAAGACACAAATCAACCAAAACCCTAATGTCACCTAGATACTCCAATGTCACCTCAAGTATCCATGGGTATGATTATATGATATGCATCACACAATCTCAGATTCATCTATTCAACCAACACATAGAACCTCAAAGAGTGCCCCAAAGTTTCTACGGGAGAGCCAAGACGAAAACGTGTGCCAACCTCTATGCATAAGTTCATGGACAGAACCCGCAAGTTGATCACCAACACATACATCAAGTGAATCACGTGATATCCCATTGTCACGACAGATACGCACGACAAGACATACATCAAGTGTTCTCAAATCATTAAAGACTCAATCCGATAAGATAACTTCAAGGGGAAAATTCAATCCATTACAAGAAAGTAGAGGGGGAGAAGAAACATAAGATCCAACTATAATAGCAAAGCTCGCGATACATCAAGATCGTGCCAAATCAAGAACACGAGAGAAAGAGATCAAACACATAGCTACTGGTACATACCCTCAGCCCCGAGGGAGAACTACTCCCTCCTCGTCATGGAGAGCATCGGGATGATGAAGATGGCCACCGGAGAGGGATCCCCCCTCCGACAGGGTGCCGGAACGGGTCTAGATTGGCTTTCGGTGGCTACAGAGGCTTCTGGCGGCGGAACTCCTGATCTATTCTGCTCCCGATCGTTTTAGGGTATATGGAGATATATAGGTGGAAGAAATACGTCAGGGGAGCCACGAGGGGCCCACGAGGGTGGAGGGCGCGCCCCCTACCTCGTGCCTCCCTCGTTTCTTTCCTGACGTGCACTCCAAGTCTCATGTATTGCTTTCCTTCCAAAAATAACTTTTCTGAAGGTTTCATTCCGTTTGGACTCCGTTTGATATTCCTTTTCCGTGAAACACTGAAACAAGGGAAAAAACTGAAACTGGCACTGACACTGGGCTCTAGGTCAATAGGTTAGTCCCAAAAGTAATATAAAAGTGCATAGTAAAGCCCAATAAACATCCAAGATGGATAATATAATAGCATGAATACTTCATAAATTATAGATACGTTGGAGACGTATCAGCATCCCCAAGCTTAATTCCTGCTCGTCCTCGAGTAGGTAAATGATAAAAGAAATAATTTATGGTGTGAATGCTAGCAGGTGCACAAGTTTGATCAATGATAATTTCAACCACCTTTTCTAGCATCATTATAGCATAACAATAGTTCATCTCATAAAGCTTCTCATGATCAAGTAATAAGCTATTCACATGTTAAAGTATAGATCGTAAACTTTCTTGAAAACTAACAAACCATGTTATCAGTCATCAAACAATTACAATTCATCTTATATTCAGGAAGAGTCTATGTCAGAGCTTTGATTTAGCAAACCCCACATACTCAACTATCATGTAGTCTTTCACAATTGCTAACACTCACGCGATATTTATGGGTTCAAAGTTTTAATCAGACACAGAGAAAGATAGGGGCTTATAGATTCGCCTCCCAACCTTTTACCTCAAGGGTAATGTCAACAATAATAGTTCATGATGCCTTACATCCAATTGGATATATATATATATATATATCAGAATCTTTCCAACACAATGTGCTTGCCAAAGGATAAAATATAAAAAGGAAAGGTGAAGATCACCATGACTCTTGCATAAGGTTAGAAGATAAAAGTAAAGATAGGCCCTTCGCAGAGGGAAGCAGAGGTTGTCATGCGCTTTTATACACTACAAAAAAAGACACATCCGTGACATTTTGGGCCGAATGAAAAAAAAATTCTGTCATGCATATGACACTTCTATGACGATAATTGTGACAAAACCCGGTATCATCATAGATGTGGTGGGCTCCTACTTCTATGACAAAAAATCATGACAAAAATGGGCTTTTCGTCCTGGGCGGGCCAGAGACGTAGCTACATGACATTCTTTGGGCCGTCCATGACGGAAAAAACCATGGTAGAAGCGAGGGCAAGGAAAATTTTGGGGAGTTCCCGGTTACGGTGGGAGGTCGGGGGCCGAGCGATGCGCATTTCTCTCGTACATGTACGCGCGCGTGTGCGAGGCGTTGGCTCTAACTGAACCCGAGCGATTGCATTGCAGGCTACGCGTTACTGAACCCGAGCGATCGATCGATGGTTGTTAACTGAACCCGATCGAGCGATTCCTTCGCTACTGCTGCTAACTGAAGCCGATCGATTGGATGAACAGTGAGTGTTGCGGGGGGGGGGGTGGATGAACAGGATCCATTGGTGTGGTGGAGGGTTGGATGAACAATAGACGGTGGAGGGGTGCCCGTGGAGGGGTGGTTGAATAGTAGCTGGTGGAGTAGCGCGCAATGGAGGCTGGATGAACAGGAGCCCGTGAAGGCTGGAGGAGGTCGACGGTAGCCCATGGAGGTTGGAGGAGGTCGATGGTGGAGATGAACAGTTCCCGTGGAGTCCTGTTTTGCGGTACGCCACACCCCTCCCGATGAACAGGACCCCCGTTTCGACCGTAGCGCTCCAACACAAGTCCGTTTCGTCCGTTTTGCGGTACGCCACACCCCTCCCGATCAACAGGACCCCCGTTTCGACCGTAGGAGGTCTGTTTCCTCCGTTTTGCGGTACGCCAGACCCCTCCCGATCAACAGGACCCCGTTCTGAACGTAGGAGGTCCGTTTCCTCCGTTGTGCGGTACGCCAGGCCTCGTTTCCATCGCATGTTCCGTCCAAGCCCTCCCGATGAACACGACCACGCATTCCGTTCCGACCTAGCCGGTTGGCTCCCACGCGTTCTGTTGCCTCCCGATGAACACGACGCATTCTGTTGCCTCCCCATGAACACGACGCATTCCTTTGCCTCCCCATGAACACGACGACGATGTTGTTTCTCCGTTCCGACCCAGCCATGTACACGAGCCCTGGCCGTACGTATGCGCGAGTAGGCGTTCGAGACCCCGCCCGTATGTACACATACGTGGCCGTATTTTCTTTCTTGCACCCTGGCCGCTGTACGTACGTGTACATGCTACGTGCGTGCCTCTACTACGACACGTGCGCGCCTCTACATCCACTAGTATATATGTACATACACGTTCGCGACCAGAATGACAATGCTAAGTACGCTTCGACCAGGTGGGTCCCGACTATCAGACACTTCCTTGCCTGCGAAGATGTAGCTGGTGGGTCCCAACAGTCAGGGGGGCGAATCGTTTTTTTTGCCCGGGCGCACTTCCTTGCATGCGAAGATGTAGCTGGTGGGTCCCAGCAGTCAGGGGGGAAACGTTTTTTCGCGAAATACGGTGGCCCGTCCGGTGGGTCCCCGCTGTTAGGTGGAGGAATAATTACTTTGCACGTAATAAGGAGGCACTTCCTTGCTGCGGCCGTGGACCTAGCTATCAGCCTCTCCACGCATAGTCCACGTCCGATGGAAGCCGTTCCTTGACCACGTTAACCACGCCGCGCCGAGAGCACCAGGGCGGTGGACGACGGCGAGGCCTAGGAAGGGGACGACGCGGAGCCGGGGAAGACGCGGCAGTGGATGCCCACGCGTAGAGGAGTACGAGGGTTCACTGGTTCGCTGCGGTGTGAGGCTGCCGTCGCCACAGAATAATAGGGGGTGTGGGTGAGTAGAGGGATGGCCTGGCCAGCGATGGGAGTAGTAGGGGCGGTGAGGCCTCTGCCGCATCGCAGCCGGCCACGGGAGGCAGGAGCACGAGGCACGACCGGCGCTGGTTTGGGCGGCTGCAGCAAGAAGACCAGAGGTTGAAGAAGCACTACGGCCGTTGGATGGACATCGTACGGTCACTGGAGCTAGAATAATTATTACTCCACCTAAGTTGACAGAGCCCTCCGTCCCCGTCAACTTAGTAGGCCCACAAGTCATCCTGCCACTATACTGGGTCCTAGCTAACAGGGGAGTATTCATTTTTTTGTGCGTAATAAGGAGGCACTTCCTTGCGTGCGAAGATATAACTGGTGGGTCCGAGCTGTCAGCGGTGGTAACGTCTTTTCGCGAAATACAGAGGCCCTTTCGGTGGGTCCCTAATGTCAGGTGGAGGAATCATTATTTTGCGCGTAATAAGGAGGCATTTCCTTGCGTGCAGCCGTGGACCCAGCTGTCGGCCTCTCCGCGTACAGTCCACTTTAGATGCATGTCAGTCGTTGACCATGTTGACCAGGCCGCGCCGAGAGCACCAGGGCGGTGGACGACGGCGAGGCCTAGGAAGGGAACGACACGGAGGCAGGGAAGACTCGGCGGTTGTTTCCCACACGGAGGGGAGTACGATTGTACGAGGGTTTACTGGTTCGTCTGCCGTCGCCGGAGAATAACAGCAGGTGCGGGTGAGTAGAGGGATGGCTAGGCCAGCGATGGGAGTACGGTGGGGCGGTGAGGCCTGCGTGGCAGCAGAGCCAGCCGCGGGGAGGAGGGAGCAGGCAGTCCCGCCGGCGCTTGTTTGAGCGGCTGGAGCGGGAAGAGCAGAGATTGAAGAAGCACGACGGCCGTTGGATGGCCATCCAACAGTCGCTGCTTGTGCGTCAACCTTTTTTTAGGAAAGCCTCAAATCTGTGGAAAACAGCGTACAACCCATCTGCCATTATTTCTAATAATTTACAGCTCATTTGCTAATTATTAAGGTTTTTTTGGAGCCCATATTCTTTTTGTTAGCATTACAGCCCATATTTTGGCCACGGTTAAAAAAATATACGAAATTTTGCATATTTCGATGCGGTGCGAACTGTTTTTAATCCCGAAATTTCGACTCACATTCAGACTGATTTTAAAAATAAATGTATATCAATATAAAATCCAACAAATTCTCCATGCATAAAAATTAATGTAATTTAAAATTCGAAATGAAAAAAAAGATATTTGAAACTAATTGCCGGTTTGATGTGTTTTAAAAATGTACAGCCCATTTCTCATTACTGATGGGCCATTTTCTTGGCCAGCCGAATGAAAGCTCTCCTCGTCTTGAAAGATTTGCAGCCCAACAGGCCTGACAAAGCGACTTGGCAAATCACAAAAAAACTGGGGTGTGGCCGTGGACCCAGCTGTCAGCCTCTCCACGTACAGTACTCTTCCGATGGAATGTCGTTGACCACGCCGCGCCGAGAGCACCAAGGCGGTGGACGACGGTGAGGCCTAGGAAGGGGACGACGTGGAGCCGGGGAAGACGCGACAGTGGATACCCACGCGGAGAGGAGTAGGAGGGTTCACTGGTTCAGCTGCGGTGTGAGACTGCCGTCGCCGCAGGGCCTGGCTAGCGGTGGGAGTAGTAGGGGGCAATGAGGCCTCAACGGCAGCACAGCCGACCACTGGAGGCAGGAGCAGGCGGTCTCCCCGGCGCTGGTTTGGGCGGCTGGTGCAAGAAGAGCAACGATTGAAGAAGCAGCAGGACCGTTCGATTCAAATCCAACGGTTACTGCTGCTAGAATCGTTTGTTGACTAAGTTGACAAGCCCTGCGTACGCGTCAACTTAGTAGACCCACAGGTCATCCTCCCAACTGGTGCGCCCCAGATGTCAGTGGGAGGAATCATTTTTTCGCATAATAAGGAGGCAGTTGATTGCGTGCGGCCAGGCCAGCGGACGGAGTAGGGTGGGCCGGGGAAGTCTGCGTGGCATCACAGCGGGCCACAAGAGGAGGGAGCAGGCAGTCCCGCCGGCGCTAGTTTAGGCGGCTGGAGCAGGAATATTAGATATTGAAGAAGCACGTCGGTCGTTGGATGGACATCCAATAGTCACTGCTGCTAGAATCATGTGTTCATTGACAAAGCCTTGCGTAAACAAGCCAGCCTTAAAATCTGTGGCATGTACATCCCATTTGCTATTATTTTTATAATCTTTACTCATTTTCTAATTCATATGGAATTTATTGCAGACCGTTTTCCATTTTTAGAATTGCTGGCCATTTTCTGGTCAGTACCAGGGTCAAAAAATTAACTAAATATGTGGGAAATTTTGAAAATTCACAAATTTTTGCCGGGGAACGAAATATTCTTAATCCAAAAATTAATAGCCATACTAAAAAAATTAAAAATAAATTAGTACTATGTCATGTTGAATCCAATGAAATACATATAAGATATCAGTGAAGAACAAAAATAAAAAAAGAAACTTATATCCCATTTGCTATAATTTTTTTGGAATTTTCAACCCCCTTTGATATTACTTTTAACAGACATTGACCATACTCTTAAGCCAGGCCGGAATCTATCCCTCCTCGTCTTGAAAGATTTGCAGCCCAATAATTCGGAGAAAACAAATAGGCCTAGCTTGGGTATTCTTAAAAAAAATATCGGGCTACCTATTTTCCCAAAGAACTGGTGCATGAGCATTTAGCTTTATTTATTTATTTATTTATTTACTTATTTATGTTTAGGGGACCATGAGCATGTACCTGGGCTGGATTCATGTCAGAGCCTCCCTTCCAGTTAATTATGGGCTTCTCTATTGGGCCTTCATCAATGGGCTGCATGTTATCAACAAGTGGAAAATGTGTCCCGTACAAAAAATAGTATGCGCTACGTACGGTACGGGGCACTAAAGGATCGAACCGTGCAACGACTTCCAAAACATTGTGTTTGTCGTTCTAACAACACATTTATTCAACCAACAGACGAAATATACTACTGATTTTGTACATTGAAAACAGCAGCAGCAGCAACCAGGGCTGGGGTGCAACAGAAGCAGTAAGCAGGCCAGAAGAGCGAAGACGCATCTCTCTCTTCCAAACCAAACATCAGCCATCATTACAAAAGGGCTACCAAAAAAGAACAACTATATGCATCAGACTAAATAAAGATCCTACTACACCAAGTGTACACATCTAATTAACTAACTGGCTCAGTTAGACGTTACTATTTATTAAGCTGTGAAGATTGGCTGATGACTTGAACCAGATGGGTGCCTGACGGGGGAAACTCCAGCCAGCAGGTCGAAGTCTGATACTTGCGACCCTCTCTCCTACTTTGAGCTGTAGAGTGTGGCGGCACATATCAGGGTATGGTGCATGCAGAGACGCATGGTACGCTGTGTACACACAGTTTTGCCTGATGAACAAAACCGCGCTGCCATCATGATCCTTGTTGTCGGTTATCTCCTGGTTAATCAAATAATTCAGTCCGACAAACAAAGAGCGTGTACCAAGGCTACTTACCAGCCTCTAGTCAAAAATTCCTGAAGGCCAGAGAAGCTGGGATCCTGCTCAAAGACCTTGCAGTGACTATGATTGTATTCCGCGAAACAACACGTCCGGTACGTGCGAACGATCATCAATCTTTCGCTGTCGTCTGATCGAGCCAGGAACCACCTACAACTTCCATGCCACTTTTCTTTGAAAGGTTCTGGGATTAGGAAGGGTAGGGACACCAGGCGGCCTACAACATCATATCAAGTTGGAGTCAAATAAAAAAGGGCTCTTGATTTAGTCAATCTTAAGAACAGCATGTTATGAGCATGAATACTTTTTCAGCAAATGTTGACAGTAATATAAGCAAGCCATCATGATATCATAGGAAAGTAACATACTGTTGTAATAGCCGTTTGTAGCGATGACTGGAGTAGGCCAGCAATACGTCCAGCCATAGAAGGAGTCGACAACGTAAATGAAGCCCTTGTGTTCAATGGCATCAGAGAACCATGGAGGATGTATGATCCTGCGATGGACGTGCAGATTTATCCACTTACCGTAGTGACCTGTCAGATAGGTGAGACCGCGGTTGAAGAACGCAATTAGCCTGAAGTCTTTATAATTCGCAGATCTTGTGGGCACTTGGCAGATTACAACCTTGACCAAATCAAACTTGGTATCATGTTGGCTACTGTAAGATTCCGAGTATTCTGGGCCGCGATGCCAAAGCAGTGCAGTGCTAATCGAAGGAAGGGGGATCAATCGCCGGGTGTAGACCTCCACGAGCATCCAGCTGTCGCGGCCATCGATGAGCACCATCCAAGACGTGTTCATGCCGACCCAGTACATACCGTTAATGTAGGTGAGGCTGACGGGGATCGGATCGCAGTCAAGGGGGTTGATGCTCGCCACCCTATGATCGTTATGCTGCGTGACACGCCGTTTCTGAAGATCAGGCGGCATCAGCAAGCAAGGAGCTGGCTTAAAAAGCTCCGGCCTAAGGGCTTTGAGTAAACGGTACAGCCCCGACGAGCACGCGGCGAGCGGCATGGTACTGAGATTATCCACACGCGAAACAATGAGCTTGATTACCTCTGTGGGGAGCGAATTCCAGTCACTCTTTCGGCGGACGATGCTCGGTTCTGCCGTTGTTCATGCTTGGGTTTCGGACGAGGCGGGGAGGCGCCTTAGCGGGGATGGAAGATTGGACGAGATTATGTGCGGATAAAGATGGAGAAGGGAATATGTGCTGCGGGAAGTGGACAGGTGATGATGACTACAACATGCCTCTTGACTTACGAGACACATACCAGCAGCGTAGGGTCATGTCGATGCCAGACAACTTGCTTGAGTGATCACAGTACTGGTACTCCCTACAGTGCTATGCCCTAACTTGCTTGAGTAGAGTAGTAGAGTAGGACTCTGCTCTACTACTAGCACTGGAGGAGTAGTATATTCTAATCTAAAATAGTTACAAACTTCAATGCCCGAGCGTGGAACGACTATGAACCGTGCTCAAAGACCGTGTCTACGTGGTGTTTGGACATGGGCGACAACCTCAACGCCAACAGTGCTGCTCCCGTTGCACCGTATGTGTTTCTGTCCTTCCTGTTCGAAATCATGGTAGAATTCATGATTTATTTTGTGCTTATTTGGATGAAATCTCGTAGTAACTTGCTCATATATTCAACTGGCGCAACGTCCCCTACAGCCACTCCCGTTTCATGGACGGCCTGGTCGATGCCTCCAAGGAGCCCTTCGTCCACTGCTATGAGTGCCCGATGCCGTTTTGTGGCTCGCCGGCGGACATGGTGCATCACCTCACGGATGCGTGTAGCGGTCACTGCTGGCCCTTGGCGGAGAACATCAAGTACGAGACGTGCTACCCATTCACCATGACGGAGTCGCTGGAGGATCGACGTGAGAGGGAGGGGGAGGAGATAACGATGAACGTGAACGTGAGGGGGAGGAGATAGCGATGTCGTGGGAGGCGCAACATTTATAGTGAGCAATGGCACACCTACGTAAGATATGGACTGAGCTGCACTGACTTAACTGCAGGCCCAGTTGAGTCACTGACATGTGGGCCAGACCCCTGTTAGGCCCATACGTCAGTGACCCAATGCACCTACAGTTAAGTAACAGCTACGTGGGCATATTTGTTGGAGTAAATTACGGGGGAGCGAAGGGGTGGAAATATTGCTGGTCACAATGGATTGGACGAGCGTGGGGGGAGGAGAGTCATGCATGCAGATTTTTTCACACGGGGTGGAGTGGTGGACCGCCGGAGGGAGAAGGAGAGTTTGGCAGGCATATTGTTTCCACACATGGAGAGGAAAATATTTGGAGACGAACGAGCTTCCTGCAGGTATGGGGAACGGTGCATAATAAGGCATCTTGCATGCCGGGCTAGGTATAGTCTCAAGTCATTAAAAACATACACGCCCCACACATGTTCATATTTCAACGTGCACTAAATTATTGCATGCGATGATTAAGGCTGGCCATAATGGTGGTATCTTAGCTGGTATCATGCACACAGGAATAGCAAACATGCTGATGTGGCAAAGAATTAAAGAAGAGAGGGGGGTTAGAGTAACTAGTGTTCATGCATGCATTGGTAAACACATTTTTTGTGAAGAACGACAGCACTAGTTGAGTGCTTTTGCAGACTTCAAAAACTATTCCACCGCCTCTACTATCTTGCTAAGAGTAGGTAAATTTTTTGAATCGAGCCCTTTAAACTAGAAGGGAGGTAGTGGTACTCTAATAGCTAACCTTGTTGTGATGACAAGATAGGACATGGCACGCACCTGGACGGAGGAACTAGTCTGCATTGTGCATTTAAGTTTTGTCTGAAGTCAATGTACCTCTACTTTCACCAGACTTATAGAAAAATGTGTCAACATTCACAATTGTCAAAGATTAGCCATTCGGCCAATAAGGTGGCACACTTAATCGCTAAGTATAGCTTTGACAATAGATTAGATGGTATTCTTGTAAATAAAGTACCGCCCTGTGTGGTGAATATTGTATCGAATGAGTGTACTGGTGTGGCTAGTTAATTAATATAAGGTGGTGTTCAAAAAAAGTATAAATTTGGTCAAACACTTTGCAAACGGTTTACGGGAGTAAAAAGGACCAGAGGGAGTATCATGCATGCGGAGTAGGCAAAAAAATTGCTTGTCTAAAAAAAGGCAAAAAATTGCTCATTTATAGCCGGTCGAAGTCTCAAAGGGCGCGACCGCGCGAGGGAGGTGAAGGTCGTGGGAGGTGCGACGTTTGACGGACTTAAGTAAAGTTACACCCACGCGCCGGCATGGCGTGCGAACATGCAGAAGCTATACTGTCAGGCCTACAATATGGGTCTAGTAGACATGACATCTAGTGGGTCCCGCATAGTTCTCGAGAACTCTTTGGGGGCTTGCAGCCGTTTATCCACCGGGCAAGCCAGCAACCCCACGCCGTTCGCACGCCCTACTCGTCCCCGACTTCTACCTTACAACAGTTCGCTCCCAGTCGTCCCGTCCTTTCACATTAGTCCGCTCCCAGTTTTTTTTGCGGGGTACAACAGTTCAACTTCTCCTAACCCTCCTCCAAAATCCATGGCCTCCCAAATCTCCATGGTCGCCGCTGAGTACCAGGTTAGAGCCATCACCGGCGATCAGTTCATCATCATCTACACACGTGGATCCGAGATGATGAAAGAATGGCTTGCTCGCTTCCTACGCATGTTCAACAATTCAACGGATGAGTGGGTCACTGGGCTAGATGTTGAGTACACCACAGTCCTGGGACAAGAGAAGGATCTAAAGGATGAAGAGAGGAAGAAGCCCGCCGTGATCCAGGTTTGCGTACATAACGTTTTCTTGGTCTACCACATATGCCATGCCGACGTTGAGTGCTAGGATTTTAAGAACTTCCTCAAGGACAAAAGAGTGAAATTCGTTACTGTAGGCTTTAAGAACGACAGGGATGTCCTACGTCGGATAGGTCTCGTTGTAGGCCAGCCCTTCGATCTCCAGAAGGTAAGCCTGGTGTCCTCCTCTCAACCTTCAATGTTGACCCTGGCAGCAGCCATGATTGATCCTTCGTACGCTAAACTGAAGAAACCTCATCACGAGTTTCATCATGCATGGGAGTCGAAGACATTAGATGCAGATCACATCCAATACGCAGCAATGGATGCCTACCTTTGTTTAAATATCTACAAGGGTTGGATGAAGAAGCAGAGCCCAGTGTCCGGTTCAAGCAAAGAAGCGTCGGCGTAGAGGAAGAGGAAGAGGGACGAGGATGAAGTCGAGGACGTGGACTCAGACTCCGAGTAGGTGGCAGTGCCGTCGCTCATGCTGGTTCTACTGCAGTGTCAAGCGGACTAGTTGCTTAGTTTATTTTCAAGGGTGTGTTGTGTTGAGGCCCCAGCAGAACTATGTTTATGTTCTTTCTCGTTATTTGAACTCTTTAGTACGTACAGTAGTACTAGTACTATGTCTTACTACTGTTCTTCTTGCAGTTGGTACTACTGCTCGTATCTTCGTGTTCCTACTGTACTTAATACGTTCGTACTAGTAGTATAATTTGGGTCATTCGATTTGTGAAAGAAGTTCGACGGACCGAAGGAAGAAGACAACAGAAGAGGTGGAAGAAGCCCTTCTAGCCATCCATGTTGCATCAAACGGCTCACATGAGTCGACTGACCCAAATTGCCCCTTCAGATTGCAGGATCCACATGGCATTCAAGGCCTCGAAGGTAGATTTCGCGTCCGCACCCGGTTTGCGGGCTCGACACGCGCGCGACCGGCTTCCGCCGCGACAGCCACCATGCGCGCCTCCTCCGCGCGGGTGGAGACGACAATGACACGGTAGTTCCTCCTCGCCGGCGCGCTGGAGCACACGCTCGTCCTCCTCTTCGTACGCTGCGTGCATAGACGCGGCTCCACCAGCTGCTCGCGTGCTTGGCAGCACGGCGGCATCACGAGGAGGGACTGCAGATGACGTGAGCGGGCGAGCCTTTGGCTTCATGGCACAGGGATGGCGGCGACACAGCGGTGATGGGCGAGAAATTGTTAGCCGGAGCAGGCGGGCGCCGGCATGCGCAATGGTAGCGGCATATTGATGAGTGCGCGTGTGGGAGCTTACTTTAGTTTTATATATATAAGGTTGGTCAAACTTAAAAGAAAACCGTACTAGTACATGTAAACATTAGACTTAGGTAGCGCTTTTATTAGTTAGTACCACAGCCACGATACGGAATCCTGTGCAAGCGCGTGAACCGCGGCCGCGCGGTCGATCGAACGGTGCGTCACCGTGTCGCGCTCGAAGGACATCCACCGGACCTTTTTGTGCGTGTGAAAACAATCCTCGAATATTACTCAACTTTTTTTCCTGTGAAAGTTATTGACGCTGCAATATTTCCATATATTTGAATTTAGCTCTAGTTCGTGTTTATTTGGATTTGGACGTTTTAGGTGCGCCCTACTTTTTTTTAATACTGATTTTGTGTGTGTGTGACTGAGAGAGAACGTGTGTATGTGTCCATATGTGTGTTGTGGCGGAAGGGCAATGTGGAGACAGTGTGCGTGTGATACAGACATAGAGAGGTGTGAATGTGCAAATTGTTGGGGAACGTAGTAATTTCAAATTTTTCCTACGCACACGCAAGATCATGGTGATGCATAGCAACGAGAGGAGAGTGTTGTCTACGTACCCTCGTAGACCGAAGCGGAAGCATTGACGCAACGTAGAGGAAGTAGTCATACGTCTTCCCGGTCCAACCGATCCAAGCACCGTTACTCCGGCACCTCCGAGTTCTTGGCACACGTTCAGCTCGATGACGCTCCCCGGGCTCCGATCCAGCAAAGCTTCGGGGAGGAGTTCTGTCAGCACGACGGCGTGGTGATGATCTTGATGTTCAACCGTCGCAGGGCTTCGCCTAAGCACTGCTACAATATGACCGAGGTGTAATATCGTGGAGGGGGGCACCACACACGGCTAAGGAACGATCACGAAGATCAACTTGTGTGTCTATGGGGTTCCCCATGCCCTCGTATATAAAGAAGCAAGGGGGAGGCCGGCCAGCCCTTGTGGGCGCGCCAAGGAGGAGTAGGATTCCTACTCCTAGTTGGAGTAGGTTTCCACCTTTCCTAGTCCAACTAGGAGAAGGGGGGAAAGGGGGGAAGGTAGGGAGAGAGGGGCCGCGCCCCAAACCCCTTGTCCAATTCGGACTGGGCTTGGGAGGGGCGCGTGCCACCTCCTGCTCCTTTCCACTAAGGCCCATTAAGGCCCATTGCTTCTTCCTCGTATTCCCGTAACTCCCCGGTACCTCCGAAAATACCCGAATCACTCGGAACCTTTCCTATGTCCGAATATAGTCGTCCAATATATCGATCTTTACGTCTCGACCATTTAGAGACTCCTCATCATGTCCTCGATCTCATCCGGGACTCCGAACTCCTTCGGTACATCAAAATTCATAAACTCATAATATAACTGTCATCGAAACCTTAAGCGTGCGAACCTTACGGGTTCGAGAACAATGTAGACATGACTGAGACACGTCTCCGGTCAATAACCAATAGCGGAACCTGGATGCTCATATTGGCTCCCACATATTCTACGAAGATCTTTATCGGTCAGACCGCATAACAACATACGTTGTTCCCTTTGTCATCGGTATGTTACTTGCCCGAGATTCGATCGTTGGTATCTCAATACCTAGTTCAATCTCGTTACCGGCAAGTCTCTTTACTCGTTCCGTAATACATCATCTCACAACTAACTCATTAGTTGCAATGCTTGCAAGGCTTATGTGATGTGCATTACCGAGAGGGCCCAGAGATACCTCTCCGACAATCGGAGTGACAAATCCTAATCTCGAAATACGCCAACCCAACATGTACCTTTGGAGACACCTATAGAGCACCTTTATAATCACCCAGTTATGTTGTGACGTTTGGTAGCACACAAAGTGTTCCTCCGGCAAACGGGAGTTGCATAATCTCATAGTCATAGGAACATGTATAAGTTATGAACAAAGCAATAGCAACATACTAAACGATCGGGTGCTAAGCTAATGGAATGGGTCATGTCAATTAGATCATTCACCTAATGATGTGATCCCGTTAATCAAATAACAACTCTTTATCCATGGTTAGGAAACATAACCATCTTTGATTAACAAGCTAGTCAAGTAGAGGCATACTAGTGACATTCTGTTTGTCTATGTATTCACACATGTATTATGTTTCCGGTTAATACAATTATAGCATGAATAATAAAAATTTATCATGAAATAAGGAAATAAATAATAACTTTATTATTGCCTCTAGGGCATATTTCCTTCAGTCTCCCACTTGCACTAGAGTCAATAATCTAGATCACATCACCATGTGATTAACATCGATAGTTCACATCATCATGTGATTAACACCCATAGTTCACATCGCCATGTGACCAACACCCAAAGGGTTTACTAGATTCAGTAATCTAGTTCACATATCTATGTGATTAACACCCAAAGAGTACTAAGGTGTGATCATGTTTTGCTTGTGAGATAATTTTAGTCAACGGGTCTATCACATTCAGATCCGTAAGTATTTTGCAAGTTCTATGTCTACAATGCTCTACACGGAGCTACTCTAGCTAATTGCTCCCACTTTCAATATGTTTCTAGATTGAGACTTAGAGTCATCTAGATTAGTGTCAAAACTTGCATCGACGTAACCTTTTACAATGAACCTTTTGTCACCTCCATAATCGAGAAACATATCCTTATTCCACTAAGGATAATTTTGACCGCTGTCCAGTGATCTACTCCTAGATCACTATTGTATTCCCTTGCCAAAATCAGTGTAGGGTATACAATAGATCTGGTACACAGCATGGCATACTTTATAGAACCTATGGCCAAGGCATAGGGAATGACTTTCATTCTCTTTCTATCTTCTGCCGTGGTCGGGTTTTGAGTCTTACTCAACTTCACACCTTGTAACACAAACAAGAACTCTTTCTTTGACTGTTCCATTTTGAACTACTTCAAAATCTTGTCAAGGTATGTACTTATTGAAAAATCTTATCAAGCGTCTTGATCTATCTCTATAGATCTTGATGCTTAATATGTAAGCAGCTTCACCGAGGTCTTTCTTTGAAAAACTCCTTTCAAATACTCCTTTATGCTTTGCAGAATAATTCTACATTATTTCCAATCAACATATATTTATCAGAAATGTTGTAGTGCTCCCACTCACTTTCTTGTAAATATAGGCTTTACCGCAAGTCTGTATAAAACTATATGCTTTGATCGACTTATCAAAGCGTATATTCCAACTCCGAGATGCTTGCACCAGTCCATAGATGGATCGCTGGAGCTTGCATATTTTGTTAACACCTTTAGGATTGACAAAACCTTCTAGTTGCATCGTATACAACTCTTCTTTAATAAATCCATTAAGGAATGCAGTTTTGTTTTATCCATTTGCCGGATTTCATAAAATGCGGCAATTGCTAACATGATTCGGACAGACTTAAGCATAGATACGAGTGAGAAACTCTCATCGTAGTCAACACCTTGAACTTGTCGAAAACCTTTTGCGACAATTCTAGCTTTGTAGATAGTAACACTACTATCAGCGTCTGTCTTCCTCTTGAAGATCCATTTATTTTCTATGGCTTGCCGATCATCGGGCAAATCCATCAAAGTCCATACTTTGTTCTCATACATGGATCATATCTCAGATTTTATGGCCTCAAACCATTTCGCGGAATCTGGGCTCATCATCGCTTCCTCATAGTTCGCAAGTTCGTCATGGTCTAGTAACATGACTTCCAGAACAGGATTACCGCACCACCTTGGTGCGGATCTCACTCTGGTTTACCTACGAGATTCGGTAGTAACTTGATCTGAAGTTTCATGATCAATATCGTTAGCTTCCTCACTAATTGGTGTAGGTGTCACAGAAACAGATTTCTGTGATGAACTACTTTCCAATAAGGGAGCAGGTACAATTACCTCATCAAGTTCTACTTTCCTCCCACTCACTTCTTTCGAGAGAAACTCCTTCTCTAGAAAGTATCCATTCTCAGCAACGAATGTCTTGCCTTTGGATCCATGATAGAAGGTGTACCCAATTGTCTCCTTTGGCTATCCTATGAAGACACATTTCCCCGATTTGGGTTTGAGCTTATCATGATGAAACTTTTTCTTATAAGCATCGCAACCCCAAACTTTAAGAAACGACAACTTTGGTTTCTTGCCAAACCATAGTTCATATTGTGTCGTCTCAACGGACTTAGATGGTGCCCTTTTTAACGTGAATGCAGCTGTCTCTAATGCATGATCCCAAAACAATATTGGTAAATCGGTAAGAAACATCATAGATTGTACTATATCCAACAAAGTACGGTTATGACGTTCGGACACACCATTATGCTGTGGTGTTCCAGGTGGCACGAATTTGTGAAACTATTCCACATTGTTTTAATTGAAGGCCAAACTCGTAACTCAAATATTCTCTTCCACGATCAGATCGTAGAAACTTTATTTTCTTGTTACGATGATTTTCCACTTCACTCTGAAATTCTTTGAACTTTTCAAATGTTTCAGACTTATGTTTCATCAAGTATATATACCCATATCTGCTCAAATCATCTGTGAAGTTCTGAAAATAACGATACTTGCCGCGTGCCTTAATACTCATCAGACCGCATACATCAGTATGTATTATATCCAATAAGTTTGTTGCTCGCTCCATTGTTTCGGAGAACGGAGTCTTAGTTATCTTGCCCATGAGGCATGGTTCCCAAGCATCAAGTGATTCACAATCAAGTGATTCCAAAATTCCATCAGCATGGAGTTTCTTCATGCGCTTTACACCAATATAACTTAAACGGCAGTGCCACAAATAATTTGCACTATCATTATTAACTTTGCATCTTTTGGCTTCAAATTTATGAATATGTGTATCACTACGATCGAGATCCAACAAACTATTTTCATTGGGTGTATGACCATTGAAGATTTTATTCATGTAAACAGAACAACAATTGTTCTCTGACTTTAATGAATAACTATATTGCAATAAACATGATCAAATCATATTCATGCTCAACGCAAACACCAAATAACACTTATTTAGGTTCAACACTAATCCCGAAAGTATAGGGAGTGTGCGATGATGATCATATCAATCTTGGAACCACTTCCAACACACATCGTCACTTCACCCTTAACTAGTCTCTGTTCATTCTGCAACTCCCGTTTCGAGTTACTACTCTTAGCAACTGAACTAGTATCAAATACTGAGGGGTTGCTATAAACACTAGTAAAGTACACATCAATAACATGTATATCAAATATACTTATGTTCACTTTGCCACCCTTCTTATCCGCCAATCACTTGGGGCAGTTCCGCTTCCAGTGACCAGTCCCTTTGCAGTAGAAGCACTTAGTCTCAGGCTTAGGACCAGACATGGGCTTCTTCACTTGAGCAGCAACTTGCTTGCTATTTTTCTTGAAGTTCCCCTTTTTTTCCTTTGCCCTTTTTTTTAAAACTAGTGATCTTGTCATCAACACTTGATGCTCTTTCTTGATTTCTACCTTCATCGATTTCATCATCATGAAAAGCTCGGGATTCGTTTTCGTCATCCCTTGCATACTATAGTTCATCACGAAGTTCTACTAACTTGGTGATGGTGACTAGAGAATTCTGTCAATCACTATCTTATCTGGAAGATTAACTCCCACTTGATTCAAGCGATTGTAGTACCCAGACAATCTGAGCACATGCTCACTAGTTGAGCGATTCTCCTCCATCTTTTAGCTATAGAACTTGTTGGAGACTTCATATCTCTCAACTCGGGTATTTGCTTGAAATATTAACTTCAACTCCTGGAACATCTCATATGGTCCATGACGTTGAAAACGTCTTTGAAGTCCCGATTCTAAGCCATTAAGCATGGTGCACTAAACTATCATGTAGTCATCATATTGAGCTAGCCAAACGTTCATAACGTCTGCATCTGCTCCTGCAATAGGTCTGTCACCTAGCGGTGCATCAGGGACATAATTCTTCTGTGCAGCAATGAGGATAAACCTCAGATCACGGATCCAATCCGCATTATTGCTACTAACATCTTTCAACACAATTTTCTCTAGGAACATATCAAAATAAACATATGAAAGCAACAACGCGAGCAATTGATCTACAACATAGATATTCTAATACTACTAGGACTAAGTTCATGATAAATTAAAGTTCAATTAATCATATTACTTAAGAACTCCCACTTAGACAAACATCCCTCTAATCCTCTAAGTGATTACGTGATCCAAATCAACTAAACCATAACCGATCATCACGTGAAATGGATTAGTTTTCAATGGTGAACATCATTATGTTGATCATATCTACTATATGATTCACGCTCGACCTTTCGGTCTCCGTGTTCCGAGGCCATATCTGCATATGCTAGGCTCGTCAAGTTTAACCTGAGTATTCTGCGTGTGCAAAACTGGCTTGCACCCGTTGTAGATGGACGTAGAGCTTATCACACCCGATCATCACGTGGTGTCTGGGCACGACGAACTTTGGCAACGGTGCATACTCAGGGAGAACACTTCTTGATAATTTAGTGAGAGATCATCTTATAATGCTACCGTCAATCAAAGCAAGATAAGATGCATAAAACATAAACATCACATGCAATCAATATAAGTGATATGATATGGCCATCATCATCTTGTGCTTGTGATCTCCATCTCCGAAGCACCGTCATGATCACCATCGTCACCGGCGCGACACCTTGATCTCCATCGTAGCATCGTTGTCGTCTCGCCAATCTTATGCTTCCACGACTATCGCTACCGCTTAGTGATAAAGTAAAGCATTACAGCGCGATTGCATTGCATACAATAAAGCGACAACCATATGGCTCCTGCCAGTTGCCGATAACTCGGTTACAAAACATGATCATCTCATACAATAAAATTTAGCATCATGTCTTGACCATATCACATCACAACATGCCCTGCAAAAACAAGTTAGACGTCCTCTACTTTGTTGTTGCAAGTTTTACGTGGCTGCTAGGGGCTTAAGCAAGAACCAATCTTACCTACGCATCAAAACCACAACGATAGTTTGTCAAGTTGATGCCGTTTTAACCTTTGCAAGGACCGGGCGTAGCCACACTCGGTTCAACTAAAGTTGGAGAAACTAACACCCGCCAGCCACCTGTGTGCAAAGCACAGCGGTAGAACCAGTCTTGCGTAAGCGTACGCGTAATGTCGGTCTGGGCCGCTTCATCCAACAATACCGCCGAACCAAAGTATGACATGCTGGTAGGCAGTATGACTTATATCACCCACAACTCACTTGTGTTCTACTCGTGCATATAACATCAAACCACAAAACCTAGGCTCTGATGCCACTGTTGGGGAACGTAGTAATTTCAAAATTTTCCTACGCACACGCAAGATCATGGTGATGCATAGCAACGAGAGGAGAGTGTTGTCTACGTACCCTCGTAGACCGAAGCGGAAGCGTTGACCCAACGTAGAGGAAGTAGTCGTACGTCTTCCCGGTCCAACCGATCCAAGCACCATTACTCCGGCACCTCCGAGTTCTTGGCACACGTTCAGCTCGATGACGCTCCCTGGGCTCCGATCCAGCAAAGCTTCGGGGAGGAGTTTTGTCAGCACGACGGCGTGGTGACGATCTTGATGTTCAACCGCCGCAGGGCTTCGCCTAAGCACTGCTACAATATGACCGAGGTGTAATATCGTGGAGGGGGGCACCGCACACGGCTAAGGAATGATCACGAAGATCAACTTGTGTGTCTATGGGGTGCCCCCTGCCCCCGTATATAAAGGAGCAAGGGGGAGGCCGGCCGGCCCTTGTGGGCGCGCCAAGGAGGAGTAGGATTCCTACTCCTAGTTGGAGTAGGTTTCCACCTTTCCTAGTCCAACTAGGAGAAGGGGGAAAGGGGGGAAGAGGGGAAGGAAGGGAGAGAGGGGCCACGCCCCAAACCCCTTGTCCAATTCGGACTGGGCTTGGGAGGGGCGCACGCCACCTCCTGCTCCTTTCCACTAAGGCCCATTGCTTCTTCCTCGTATTCCGGTAACTCCCCAGTACCTCCGAAAATACCTGAATCACTCGGAACCTTTTCGATGTCCGAATATAGTCGTCCAATATATCGATATTTACGTCTCGATCATTTCGAGACTCCTCGTCATGTCCCCGATCTCATCCGGGACTCCGAACTCCTTCGGTACATCAAAACTCATAAACTCATAATATAACTGTCATCGAAACCTTAAGCGTGCGGACCCTACGGGTTCGAGAACAATGTAGACATGACCGAGACACGTCTCCGGTCAATAACCAATAGCGGAACCTGGATGCTCATATTGGCTCCCACATATTCTACGAAGATCTTTATCGGTCAGACCGCATAACAACATACGTTGTTCCCTTTGTCATCGGTATGTTACTTGCCCGAGATTCGATCGTCGGTATCTCAATACCTAGTTCAATCTCGTTACCGGCAAGTCTCTTTACTCGTTCCGTAATACATCATCTCACAACTAACTCATTAGTTGCAATGCTTGCAAGGCTTATGTGATGTGCATTACCGAGAGGGCCCAGAGATACCTCTCCGACAATCGGAGTGACAAATCCTAATCTCGAAATACGCCAACCCAACATGTACCTTTGGGGACACCTGTAGAGCACCTTTATAATCACCCAGTTACGTTGTGACGTTTGGTAGCACACAAAGTGTTCCTCCGGCAAACGGGAGTTGCATAATCTCATAGTCATAGGAACATGTATAAGTTATGAAGAAAGCAATAGCAACATACTAAACGATCGGGTGCTAAGCTAATGGAATGGGTCATCTCAATCAGATCATTCACCTCATGATGTGATCCCGTTAATCAAATAACAACTCTTTGTCCATGGTTAGGAAACATAACCATCTTTGATTAACGAGCTAGTCAAGTAGAGGCATACTAGTGACATTCTGTTTGTCTATGTATTCACACATGTATTATGTTTCCGGTTAATACAATTATAGCATGAATAATAAACATTTATCATGAAATAAGGAAATAAATAATAACTTTATTATTGCCTCTAGGTCATATTTCCTTCACAAATGATCATGCATGAGTGAGACATAGACAGATGTCGATACGTTGTGTATACATGAGAGAACGGTCTTCTAGTTTAGGGCCTGTTTGGTTCCAATAAGTCACCTGACTTATAAGTCAGGTGACTTAAAATCAGTGACTTATAAGTCACGCCTGTTTGGTTGTCATCTGACTTATCAGTCACCTGGCCACACCTTCCCACCTTGTTTTTTAATGTAAAGGTGATGGGACCCACGTAAAAAGGGGTGACTTATAAGTTTTAAGTTGGGGTGGAGAAACTTATGACTTATAAGTTGGGGTGACTTATAAGTTGGGTCCATTTGGCAAAATAAGTCACTTTTTGCACTTTTTGACTTATAAGTTGGTAACTTCTTTGGAACTAAACAGGGCCTTACTTGTGTGTGTGTGAGAGAGAGAGAGAGATAGACAGAGAGAGGAGCATCCGTAACACAACAACCATCTCTCTCGATTCGCCCGTCCCTCGCACGGTCGCATGCAACACATGCATCAACGCGCACATTTTGACACCCTCACCCGGCCCCTGACCACCTCAAGGCCCGCACAATCTCTTCATGAATACCCATTTCTCTCCTTAGGTTTGTTTTCTCTCAATATCTGACACACACACACAGAGACACACGCAGCACAACACACACACACACACACACTCCACTGAGCACACAATTCATCCCCATCCAAGGTTATATGGCGACAACTCTCGCTTGTGCTTCTTTGCATCCCAACATGCACAAAACCTCAATCTTCAAAGAGGGCATCGAGCAGATCGAAGACGGCGACCACACCGCGCTAGAGAATGCGGGGTCATTTGGAAGCAGGGTGATGTGACGACGGCTGACTGACTCCTCCCCCCACCCTCTCTCTCTCTCTCTTGCACAAAATTACCAATCCCTCTCTCCCCCGCACAAAATTGTCAATCCCTCAACCCTCGAGATCCTTACCCTCTCGTCCATGTTTTTCCAGCTCTCTCATCAAACATGTTGTCTCTTCTCCTTCCACGTATACAGAATCCAGATGCACACGCATCTCATGTATATTACATGTATCCATCTTTCGCACAGACCTAACTTCTTCCTCTCTCTTTCTCGCTCTATCTCTCTGTCTCGTTAGGTTTGTCTCCTACTCTCTCGTCCACATACATACAATCTTTCCCGCCCTATTTGCTCCATCTTCAAAAGCTCTCTCTGCACGTTTCATTCACACATTGGGATATGTCAAAATGTTGCTTCTATAATGGCTGATGTAGAGTTATGGTTGTTTTTGTTGCATCCTACAAATTAATAAGTATGAAATGCATTTAGATTCTCATTTGACTGGGATTATGTGAGTTTGAGCATGTTGTGAAGTACTATAGACCTTGTATACATCTTGGGATTCGACAATGATTGTAACTATTGAATTGTATAGACCATTACATTCGAAGTCAATAGCCTAATATATTTATTTCACAATTTCAACAAATGATTAGTTCACTACAAACTAAGAAAACAAATGTGTACTCCCTCCGTTTTTATTTAAGTCCGCGTATTAGCATTGGTCAAAGTCAAGTTTTGTAAACTCTCAGAAAGCTTATAACAAAAAATATTAACATATACAATAACAAATAAATACCATTAGATTTATTATTGAATGTACTTTCACATCATACATATTTGTTATGGTAAATGTTTATATTTTTCTATAAACTTGGTCAAACTTTAGGAAGTTTGACTTCGGTCAAACCTAATATGCAGAGTTTACTACTACTACTCGCTAGTTGCTTAGCTGAATCACTCAACACACCACACGGGGAGTCCAGTGTCACAAAATTTTGAGGTCGGTGGGAAAATCTCCCGCGACCTTGATTCAAGCAGTGGGAAGTTACCATCATAGCCTTTGGAACAGGCCTATGGATGACGCTTGGTAGGGGGTTGTTTTCGTAACTTCAGGTTTACCCTACCCAGCCAACCCCACCCCGGCACCCAGAGTAGTACACCTCAATACTCCCCATTTTCTTTCCCCACCGCAAAATAGACTTCTCCACGGCACCCAGCCTTCGTGCTCCTCCCCTTTACATCGGCGCACTCGTCCACCGCAGCGCATCTGCCTCATCGACGACCTCGTACGCCGCACTGGAGCCGGTCCACCGTCGTCATCGTACACGGAGCCTCTTCCCCGGCATCGTCTTCCATGGTCTCGGATCTGCTTCCCGGAAGCCGACGCTAAGCGCAGAAGTACCACCGTCGTGGACAATGAACTGACTGCCGTTGCCGACCATGACTCACAGAGGCCGCCGCGACCATCGTTCTCCTCCTCGATTGGTAATGTGTGTATTGAATCACTTAGTAGTACATGTGCAGTTCCAATTTTGTTCATACCTACCCTTCAAATTTCCTGGGTGTTATTGTTCCCGTAAAGTAATTGGTTATAGCCTCCATTGTCCAACAGAATATCAGCTTGTAATTGTGTGTCGCTCCTGTATTGCGATGTGCTTGGGTAGGTTTTTCATCTGCAACCAGTAGTGTGGCAAATGATGGAAAGGTTTTTAGAACTAGCAAGATGCCCATGCGTTGCACGAATCAAGATGCATTTGTATGAGTAGTTTATCTTGTGGGAGAAAAGGATGAACGAGGGAAGGCCTTATTTGCAAATCTGGAGAGGGGTATGGGTATCTTTTTGGAAAATTCCCATTTGTTTCCTTCCTATCTGTCAGATATAAATCGGACGGCCTATATTGCAAGAAAAAAATATAGAGAAAAAAGTAGACAGTAAAAGAAGTAGAGATAAATATTAAATAAATATAACCGTAGAGAAGAGAGTAGAGATAGCATGTTGATATTTTTAAAGTGCCACGCGTTGCGATTCTGTTGGAGATGCTCTAACATGGCAGACGAGTGCTTTAATGTTGCCCACAAGATGCGCGAGTATTACTAGTAGTATATTTTTCTTGCCATGTTGAGATTTTAAAACCACGAGTGCGAACATGCAGAGGAGCAACGAAGACCAAACACGGGATATTCGGGACATCTTCAAGGAGCGTGGCAAGTTAAAGAGGAGCTGCACCAAACCTGTAAAACGAGCTTTGGTAAGTAACACCCTTTCAATTACTTTCGTGTAGCCTCGTGTTCTTCGATGTGTATATGTTGTAGTTTCTGTTTCTCTTAAGCGTGGTGTTCTTCGATGTGTAATAAGAAGAGTCTTAATCGTCCTAATGCTTTCATTTTTAGCTTGATGTAGGAAGTGGGTGTTCTCACCTTGTAGTCTGTTTTTATTTTATTTTTCCTTTTGAATTCACTTCTCCGAGTTCTGTTTATCTGGCTTCTACTAAATGGATCTAGGTTGCTCTGAGTATTGATCTAAAAAAGAAGTAACTTCATGTCAGGATGCAGTTCCTGCGAGGAGGGAAGTATGGTCAACCTCGAGATCATGTTTCCAAAATGAGGCTGGATTACGCACAAGGTGCCAGTTCCCTAATGATGCTAGATTAGACACAAGGTGAAAATTCCCAGATGATGCTGGATTACACACAAGCCAGGTGGAGTCGTCAGTTGTTCGTGTCCTCGTGGCATTAGTAAAGGCTGAAAGAAAGCGTGCAGCAGCCCTTGAGAATGTAGCTGAGTTTCTGAAGAAGCGAAAAGTGCAATCAGATGCTCTCTTCACCCAAGCCAAAGAAGAGATGGAAGAAGCCCGAAATAAGCTAGCAGAGGTAGAGCAGGCTAGGCGTCTCCTGCTATCTAAAACTATTGTCAATACAAAATTTCCTTCATAATAGCTAGGTTCAAATGTTTATCCAGTCAGCATGCCTGTTGTGATGTTCGTGCATCTACTGATGTGGCACAAATTGTTTTTTTTCGGGTCATGTAATAACAGCAATTACTTTCCAAACAATAACAGACGAAGCATTGGACATGGTATAGTTCACGCGCAAGCCCGACATTCCAAGTTCAACTTCCACATCAAACTCATGTTCACAGATATCTGCACATTCATACATAATGTCCACAACCATGATTCACTTCAAAGCCAAAAAAATGTGAGGAGAGTTATAAATAAAGAAAATCCTCTACTAGTTCCTGCTACCAGTGCGAGCACAACAAGTCAAGACCATGCGTAAATTAATTATATTTTAGTCACTTTTTGTGTTCTAAAATGCCTGTCGGCTCGCGGAAGGACGTGTTGCCGGCACACGCGCAGATTCAATGAAGGCAGGCGGGGCAATCTTAAGCTGGTTGCACGCGGCGAGGAGGCGTGCTCAGCCGGGCCTGCAGCGAGTGCGGCCCTCTCGGCCGGCGCGCCGGTTCAATGCCTGCGCTATGAGAGGTCGCGTTTGTGTCAGAGCAATCACTCCCTCCAGTCCTTTTTTGTTTGGGTATAACAAAATCTCGTTTTCCATTCACATTTTACAAGTAAAATTCATGGACAAACTTTGACCCAAAGTACGATGGGGACTAGTAAACCAGAATGGAGGTAGTAGTTTTTTTAATCAAAGAAGGGTTTCCTCTTCCGATTTTCATTACTGAAAACCAGCATCTAAATCTAAACCATAGTATTTGCCCTAGAACTACCAGGTTCAACATCTCGCAACATAAACCCATACAACCTCCATCGCAAAAAAACCATATAACCATATGCCAAGGAGGTACGTAGTACTATGAATTCCATTTTCGCTCCATACCAATTGTTCTAAAAACTACTTACTACTTATAACATGCCATTGAAAATTGGAACTCTTAACCCCGCTAAAAAAATGATATTTTAAACGTGGCTACTCGATCTGTGGCAACTAGCGAGCCACCGCGCTCCAAGTCGTTCACCTGTGGTCCCGACCATCAACTCCTACGGATCAAATTATCACGCGAGCTCACTATTCCTACAAAGTTGCTCCACCACGTACCCGGTACCCGCGAATGCGGCAATCGTGCACCTAGGGTTTTAGGGTTTATTTGTTAACGTCGCCTTTACGTAACACTCATGTGTGTGAGACAGCGAGAGGTCAACTGCGTGCGTGCGCCTCTTCTCTTCGTATATGTACTCCACCGTTTATCTGGTGTCCAAAAAATTATAATAACTACTAGCAATGTGCCAATGCGTTGCCACACGATCAAAGTAGATTAATACATATTCACCGATTTGATAGAAAAAGGTCTAGTTTTGAAATACGTGTATCACTAAAAATATGTTATGTTTCACTCAAAATATATTCCTTTGGCGGTTTTGATGAGATAAGGGAGGAATGTTGTTGGTTTCAAGATTCGAGAAGTGGTATATGTCTAATTTCTACTCTTACTAGCAAGATGCCCGTGCATTGCACAGAACATCAAGATCTTGTGGGAGAAAAGGATGAACTAGGGAAGGCCTTATTTGCAAATGTGGTGAAGAGTGCGGGTAAATTGCCATATTTTCCTTCCTATCCGTCAGATATAAATCGGACGACCTACATTCCAGGATGGCAGGCCCACCATCATCACCAACTCTATTTTTTATCCCTACTCTTATAAAAATCATTTTCGGTGATGATCGTGTGCCTGCCATCCTGCAATATAGGCCGTCTGATCTATATCTGACGGATAGGAAGGAAACTATGGCAATTTTGCAAAAAGATACCCACACCCCTCTCCACATTTGCAAATAAGGCCTTCCCTCGTTCATCCTTTTCCCCCACAAGATAAACTACTCATACAAATGCATCTTGATGTTCCGTGCAACGCATGGGCATCTTGCTAGTTGTTGCAAAAAGCCCATGTGTGTGTGAGCGAGAGGGAGAGTGGAGGAGGACGGAGTGCATGTGTGAAAAAGACACAAGGAGTGTGTGTCCGATAGGTATCATCTTAAAATGAGGCAATAGTGTGTGTGTGCATGATCGAGAGGGCGTGTCTCAAGAAGGGAAGAAAAATCTACATAGATACAAGGAGCGGGAGAGAGACATGTACGCGATGGTGGAGGCACGAGTGTGCGGGTGTATAAACCTATCTAGAGGCTAGCTAGTCGATAAATGTTTGTGAGAGAAATACGAGTCGGGGTGCGAAAGCGAGAGTTTTGTGTGTGTGAGAGAGAGACGGTAGTCGGGAAGGGGAGTGGAAGCGGGAGTTGTGTGTGTGTGTCTGTGAGAGAGAGAGAGAGGAGACGGTAGTCGGGGTTGCCTGATCGGTAAACAAATGAATAATGTCAGTCTGGGATGGAGACGAAAAGGAGACCACAACAAATGTTGTGTCTACAGGAGAGAGAGAGAGTGTGTGTGTGTGTAATTTTAGTGGTATGAGTCATATGTAGAGACATATAGGGTGTGTGAGAGAATCCCATAGAGAGAAAGACAAAGTGAAAGACGAGTGGAGACTGTGTGTGTGGCGGTGAAAAAGAAAGCTTAGGTCCCGAGTGATACTAGAGAACAGTAGAGACGTGAGAGATAACGAAAACCGTGTAATGTATAATGATAGGGAGAGTTTGACACTTCTCAAGGGAGATGTCGAGAGACCATGTTTGCGAGGATAGGAGAAACATGAAGTGAGCGTGCGGGTGAGCTGGAGAAAAGAGAGTGATAGCTACCTGAAGGAGTATGCATGCGAGAGAGATGGGCGTGAAAGGAGTGAACAAAAAAGGCATTCAAATATTTGAATTCGATATTATGATACATGTAATCCATACTCGAACCAAAATTGATCTATCAAACATGCATACTCATATGAATTCACACACATCTATGTTATTTAATATGTAGATATTACTGATCCATACATTTTAGTAGAACATAATTTGGTTAAAAAATTGAATTCAACCTTAAGATTTTGAGATCGTTGTATTTGTAAATCATATTATACATATAAAGGAGCAGAATTCTTTGTTGTGCTTTTGAAAGTATATATAAAAAAATGATGTATATAGAATGTAATTCCAATTGAAAATGGATCCCGCCCGAAAAAAAATATAGAATACAAACGGGATTCGAATTGAGTTGGCACGGTAAACGTGCACTCTGCAAAATTTGAACGAAGCGGGGAAAGTCGCAGTTACCGCCCGAAACCAAAATCTGCGAGATGGAAATCACTACTGCCTATCCCTGCCACGCAAAGCCTGTCTGCTGGATTTCTATAGGTTTCGATTGGGGTAGGTTTGTAATTTCACCCAAACGTGACGTAACCGCCTCTCACTCGGATTCGTACATAGTGGGCGCCAAAACACAGTGTGTCCTCGGCCGAAATCGACTCCCTCCCCGATTCATATTCATACACGGGGGCGCCAAAAACAAACTCTCGTCGGCAAATATTCGGTGTATGCGAGATTACCGTCCTATCCCCAACCGACTAATGTTGATGTGATGTAGTAGAAATTTGAAACGGGGGCTAAGTTTGTAAATTTCTTCGCATTTGAGACAAGCGCGCCCTGAATACATGGTTCCCCCTTCCTCTCTACCTCCCTTTTCCCCATTCGTACTCCGTGGGCGCCAAAACACCCTCTCCACCCCACCCTCCTCCGTCCGCCGCCGTCCGCCACCCCATCCACCGCCGTCCTCCTCCACCATGCCGGAGCTGATACCCCGACACCGCCGTCCATTACAAGAGATCGACCTCTCTCATCCACAGCTTCGGACCGGGATCCTTGCATCCCATCCTATCGCTTCATCCCCGCCGTCGTCCACCTTGCCGGCGCCGCTCCTATGACCGTCTCGTCCACCGCGACCCGCCGCCGCTGTCTACCCTCCTAGATCTGCTTCCACGCCACCGACAGCCATCGCTATCGCAGCACCATCAAATTCTCAGCAGATGCCTACACGGCGCCGCACCAGAGGCGGTACTCTTTCGTATCTGCTCAACTTATTTATCGCAACAAGAAAATAGATCGCCATTGCTTTACTCTGATTTCTTGTCTTGGTTGCGAAGTTGCCTTTGTCCGGTTTGCACCTTCAGATCCGCCATGGCACGCTCAACACTATACTCCCAATGCTTATGGTTTTCCCCTTTTATATTCCACACTAGTTAAATCACAGTAGACTAAATTTCAAAATTGGGTCAGTCGATTTTTCAGAGCTCGTCGGAGTTCGCCGGTGCAATCGAAGGGGCTCGGGTGGTTGTGGGGCCTCGCCGAACAAAGAAAACTCGACGCGGGTGGGGGTTGGGGCGGTGGTGGGGGTGGGGTGGCGGAGGAACACAGGCGGTGGGGGCCGGTGGTCCGGCCAGCGGCCCGTGCGGTGTTCTGTATGAGAAGAATCAGAGACGAGGAAGAAGAAGGGTTAGGAGACGTAGGATCTTCATCCAACCGCCTGAAATGGTCGAGAGACAGTTGGGAGTTGCATTCTTAATGCGCTCTGGTTCATCATGTGTGGGCACTGGGCAACCAACATTTTATTATCCAAAATCTGCTTGCTCTTCTTTACCATGTTCCTCTTCCGTTCTTCTTTAATATGTACTCTCTCCATTCCTAAATACAAGTCTTTGTATAGATTCCACCATGGAGTACATATGGAGCAAAATGAGTTAATCTACACTCTAAAATGTATCTGGATACATCTGTATGTGATCCATAGTGGAAATCTCTACCAAGACTTATATTTTGGAACGGAGGGAGTATGATAGTAGTACAGTATGTTCCTTGTACTGAAGATGAGCAGGGACATTTGCAGTGTAGAGGTCTATACGGTCGGTTGTGATGGACACTTTGAGCCTCTTTGATTCGTAGGATCTTGTAAACATAGGAATAGGATTTGTAGTGGCCTGCCCACTTGAATCCTATAAGAATAGCAAGGAAATGCGGGGAGCTGTGTCGCCTTTGAGAGTTACACTGATATTAATAGTACCTCATCTTCACTTGAAGAGAGCTGGTATCCGAAGCCTTTCTAGCCGTACCGGCAATACTAGCACATATATTCCAGCAAGTTCCACTTTGCTGATTTTACTCTGATGCTTAAGGTTTTCCCGTTATATCTACACTATGATCTATGTATCTGCTTTGTGTCGCACTAGCAGCAGTCCACTCTTGAAGCTAAACACTGCAATGCCTTACAGGCACCAAGGCATTGAGTGCCATTCTGGATGCAATGAAACTCATATGCTCCGCACCTGTTGATTCTTGTTCAGAATATGATCCTAATGACTATTCTAACCTCGAGGAGTCAAAGGCAGATGGCCTGTCCTGTTCACCCATCAAGGTGCCTGTTCTAATTTGGCAATGTTTTATCGATTGCGGGTATCTTGCATATGTTGTCTTGCATTTCTTCTACTTTGTTGCACCGCCATCTACTTAGTTTACTCATCATATATGTCGAGATGCCATGCCCATCCATTATCAATACATATTCCATCTGTCATCATACCATGTGTTTTCACTCAAATGTTGTTCTTGCGCATCAGACATCAAAAAGGAAGAGGGTGATTGCCGAACCTGAAGGAGCACCAGCAAAGTCCTTGAAAAACGTGGTGGTGCCGGAGAAATCAGACATCACCCCACTTATATTGGTTGTACAACCAGTGACACAAAACGTAGGACCAACTCCAGCAGACTTTACCCATACTTCACTGGCCACACCACTAGCCCCACCACACAGGACCTGCACTCCAGCAAAAGGTATACCGATTTCATTTGCCATAGCACCAGCTGTACCACAGAAAAATCCCACTCCAGCAAAAAGTACAGCAAGTCCACCGGCCGAAGACCTATCCCAACTGCAGAGACGGTCAATTCCTGCAGATTGGAACCCCATTCCATTTATTCCCAGTTTAAAAGACAATGCTTTCAATGTTGTTAGGGACTACGTGCATATATTCCCATCATGGGAAGATTATTGTGAAGACAAACACCATTTTCACATCTTCCTGTCCAACTTATGTGTAAGTGCTATTATTCATGGTTATTATTTTCCTGTTTTCTGCTGATTGAACACATCAATGATTTACATTACATTGTTGTAACTAGGCGAGGGTCAATCTGGATAGTCATGACGAGCAAAGCTTGCTTGTGCTTTTCAAGGAAGCATTGCAGCAGTATCGGTGTTACCTGAGGAAATCACACTTTGATGGCAAGTCTATAAACAAATTTCCGGTGAAGTCTCCTGTGCTAAATTTAGAAGACATTGAATGGAAAAACCTTGTTATGCACTAGTCTCGTTCCCAGGATGAGGTACTGTCTATGAAATCACATGACAATTTGAACTTCTGCTTTTCTGCATGTGCCTTACGGATCTTTTTTGCAGGAAATCTGCTCGAAGAAGAATTCCGGTTTGACAAGAACGACATGATATCGCAAATATGATGCTCGCTGCTTTGCTCTTGTTAGTACCTGTTGTCCTGTATCACTGTACTTGCATACATACCTGGTTCATTATGTGACAACGGTATGCATGATAGCTTGCTTATCAATTGTTCGCTCCAAATTACCTGATTTGTATGAATGGTTACATTAGTGTAGAATATATCCAATGCCAATGTTTTTTAGCTCTGCATTGTTCTTGTAAGTACATGATGTCCTTTATCAGTGTACTTATAATGACAGGTAGTTGTTCATGTACCATCACTCTGCAACTTATTTTCCTTTGCCCTCCATTTTCTACACATCAGATCTATATTTACTCTTACCATAAGGTTGGTACTGAAGAAGTTTAGTTGTGCATTGCTCTTGGCTGTACCTTTTGCCTGTATCGCTGCACTTACATTTATAGCTACCTGGTTATGTAGCATCACTCTTCATCTTATCTTAAATATTCTCCATTTTTTCGTATATTATCACATCTATATTTACTCTTAACAAAATGTAGAATAAAGGCAATGCTTTTGAAGAAGATTCTGTGGTAAACTTCTTGAATTGCCCCCCATCAGCATGGACAAGGCCTTTATAGAGCCTGTCTTCACCAATAATGTAAGTTTGTCCATCTCAAGCCTTCAAACTTTGTTGTATATATTTGGTTAGGCATGACTGCAACAGCTGTTTATTTTTGGTGTTTGCATCAAATTTCTTTTTAAAGTTTATTATGTAGTTCATAAACAAAAGTTTGTCCTTTCTCAATTTAAGTTTTCAGTTGTACAACCAAGTTCCTTCTTCATACCATGTAAGTTAAACTATACCAAGCAAGTGATCTTGTTTTGCACTACATGTATGCTTATGTTCTTCATCCGTAATCCAGTGGTGTGGTGAACCTACCCACTACAGCACAATGTCATATTCTGCAATGTCTTAACTATGAACAATGTCATGTCATTCTACTATTATTTAAACAGTTCTTTATTTGCCAATCTGAAATGGTATAAATTGACAGCACACTAACCATTGATACTTATGAGTTCTTGATCTGTAATCCAGTGGTGTCGTGAAGCTGCCAACTCCTTCACAATGTCATTTCCTGCCATGTCTTGACCTGAACAATACCATATTGTGTTAATGCAATTTTAAACTGTGTCACTTTATTCGTTAGTAAGAAATATGATGAATTTTCAGCACTAATACTTTTATGTGCAAAACCTGTCATCTCTCTGCTTGTTTATCTTTCAGAGTGAGGAAGATATAAGTGTTGAACAAGCGCAGTCTCATCATCTTGCTCAGCTACTTGCGTTGCAGCTCCCCAGCAGGGCTAACCTTTCTTGAACTCTATTGAAGTGTTGTCGGTTTTGTATATTATCTTGTCGGCGTGTTTATTTGCACTGGTGGCGATCTTTGATGCCCCGTGTATGTAATCTGCTGCCTGCTTGTGATTTATTATCATAGTGGCGAACTTTGTGTTGGAAATATGCCCTAGAGGCAATAATAAATAAGTTATTATTATATTTCCTTGTTCATGATAATCGTTTATTATCCATGCTATAATTGTATTGATAGGAAACTCAGATACATGTGTGGATACATAGACAACACCATGTCCCTAGTAAGCCTCTAGTTGACTAGCTCGTTGATCAATAGATGGTTACGGTTTCCTGACCATGGACATTGGATGCCATTGATAACGGGATCACATCATTAGGAGAATGATGTGATGGACAAGACCCAATCCTAAGCCTAGCAAAAAGATCGTGTAGTTTGTATGCTAAAGCTTTTCTAATGTCAAGTATCATTTCCTTAGACCATGAGATTGTGCAACTCCCGGATACCGTAGGAATGCTTTGGGTGTGCCAAACGTCACAACGTAACTGGGTGGCTATAAAGGTACACTACAGGTATCTCCGAAAGTGTCTGTTGGGTTGGCACGAATCGAGATTGGGATTTGTCACTCCGTGTAAACGGAGAGGTATCTCTGGGCCCACTCGGTAGGACATCATCATAATGTGCACAGTGTGATCAAGGAGTTGATCACGGGATGATGTGTTACGGAACGAGGGAACGAGTAAAGAGACTTGCCGGTAACGAGATTGAACAAGGTATCGGGATACCGACGATCGAATCTCGGGCAAGTATCGTACCGCAAGACAAAGGGAATTGTATACGGGATTGATTAAGTCCTTGACATCGTGGTTCATCCGATGAGATCATCGTGGAACATGTGGGAGCCAACATGGGTATCCAGATCCCGCTGTTGGTTATTGACCGGAGAACGTCTCGGTCATGTCTGCATGTCTCCCGAACCCGTAGGGTCTACACACTTAAGGTTCGATGACGCTAGGGTTATAAAGGAAGTTTGTATGTGGTTACGGAATGTTGTTCGGAGTCCTGGATGAGATCCCAGACGTCACGAGGAGTTCCGGAATGGTCCGAAGGTAAAGATTTATATATGGGAAGTCCTGTTTTGGTCACCGGAAAGGTTTCGGGGTTTATCGGTAATGTACCGGGACCACCGGGAGGGTCCCAGGGTCCACCAGGGGGGGCCAACCCCAGGGCATTACATGGGCCAAAGTGTGAGAAGGCACCAGCCCCTAGGTGGGCTGGGCGCTCCCACTAAGGCCCATTGCGCCTAGGAAGAGAGGGGGGCAAACCCTAAGGCAGATGGGCCCTAAGGCCCATTCTCCCTGCGCCTCCCTCTCCCCTCCCCTCTTGGCCGCCACCCCATTCATCTTAGGGCTGCCGCCCCCCTAGGGGTGGGAACCCTAGAGGGGGCGCACCCTCCTCCCCTCCTCCTATAAATAGTGAGGCCTAGGGGCTGCCCAAGACATGATTTGATCTCTCCCTGTTGGTGCAGCCCTCCCTCTCTTTCTCCTCATATCTCGCGGTGCTTGGCGAAGCCCTTAGGATTGCCATGCTCCTCCATCACCACCACGCCGTTGTGTTGCTGCTGGATGGAGTCTTCCTCAACCTCTCCCTCTCTCCTTGCTGGATCAAGGCATGGGAGACGTCACCGGGCTGTACGTGTGTTGAACGCGGAGGTGCCGTCGTTCGGCACTAGGATCATCGGTGATTTGAATCACGACGAGTACGACTCCATCAACCCCGTTCACTTGAACGCTTCCGCTTAGCGATCTACAAGGGTATGTAGATGCACTCTCCTTCCCCTCGTTGCTAGTCTCTCCATAGATAGATCTTGGTGACACGTAGGAAAATTTTGAATTTCTGCTACGTTCCCCAACAGCCCAACAGTGGTATCAGAACCAGGTTTATGCGTAGTTTCTATGCACGAGTAGAACACAAAGTAGTTGTGGGTGTTGATTTTGTTCAATATGCTTACTGTTACTAGTCCAATCTTGATTCGGCGGCATTGTGGGATGAAGCGGCCCGGACCGACCTTACACGTACTCTTACGTGAGACTGTTCCACCGACTGACATGCACTAGTTGCATAAGGTGGCTAGCGGGTGTCTGTCTCTCCCACTTTAGTCGGACCGGATTCGATGAAAAGGGTCCTTATGAAGGGTAAATAGCAATTGGCATATCACGTTGTGGTTTTGCGTAGGTAAGAAACGTTCTTGCTAGAAACCCATAGCAGCCATGTAAAACTTGCAAACAACAATTAGAGGACGTCTAACTTGTTTTTGCAGGGTATGCTATGTGATGTGATATGGCCAAAGGATGTGATGAATGATATATGTGATGTATGAGATGATCATGTTCTTGTAATAGGAATCACGACTTGCATGTCGATGAGTATGACAACCGGCAGGAGCCATAGGAGTTGTCTTAATTTATTTATGACCTGCGTGTCAACATAAACGTCATGTAATTACTTTACTTTATTGCTAACCGTTAGCTGTAGTAGTAGAAGTAATAGTTGGCGAGACAACTTCATGAAGACACGATGATGGAGATCATGGTGTCATGCCGGTGACGATGATGATCATGGAGCCCCGAAGATGGAGATCAAAAGGAGCAATATGATATTGGCCATATCATGTCACTATTATTTGATTGCATGTGATGTTTATCATGTTTATACATCTTATTTGCTTAGAACGACGGTAGTAAATAAGATGATCCCTCATTAAAATTTCAAGAAGTGTTCTCCCCTAACTGTGCACCGTTGCTAAAGTTCGTCGTTTCGAAGCACCACGTGATGATCGGGTGTGATAGATCCTTACGTTCACATACAACGGGTGTAAGACAGTTTTACACATGCAAAACACTTAGGGTTAACTTGACGAGCCTAGCATGTACAGACATGGCCTCGGAACACAAGAGACCGAAAGGTCGAGCATGAGTCGTATGGTAGATACGATCAACATGAAGATGTTCACCGATGATGACTAGTCCGTCTCACGTGATGATCGGACACGGCCTAGTTGACTCGGATCATGTAATCACTTAGATGACTAGAGGGATGTCTATCTGAGTGGGAGTTCATAAGATGAACTTAATTATCCTGAACATAGTCAAAAGGTCTTCACAAATTATGTCGTAGCTCGAGCTTTAGTTCTACTGTTTAGATATGTTCCTAGAGAAAAATTAGTTGAAAGTTGATAGTAGCAATTATGCGGACTAGGTCCGTAAACTGAGGATTGTCCTCATTGCTTCTTAGAAGGCTTATGTCCTTAATGCACCGCTCAGTGTGCTGAACCTCGAACGTCGTCTGTGGATGTTGCGAACATCTGACATACACGTTTTGATGACTACATGATAGTTCAGTGCGTAATGCTAAATGGTTTAGAATTGAGGCACCAAAGACGTTTTTGAAACATCGCGAAACATATGAGATGTTTCGAGGGCTGAAATTGGGATTTCAGGCTCGTGCCCACGTCAAGAGATATAAGACCTCCGACGATTTTCTTAGCCTACAAACTAAGGAGAAAAGCTCAATTGTTGAGCTTGTGCTCAGATTGTCTGAGTACAACAATCATTTGAATCGAGTGGGAGTTGATCTTCCAGATAAGATAGTGATGTTTCTCCGAAGTCATTACCACCAAGCTGCTAGAGCTTCGTGATGAACTATGATATATCAGGGACATATATGATGATCCTTGAGACATTCGCGATGTTTGACACCACAAAAGTAGAAATCAAGAAGGAGCATCAATTGTTGATGGTTGAAAAAACCACTAGTTTCAAGAAGGGCAAGGGCAAGAAGGGATACTTCATGAAACGGCAATTCAGCTGCTGTTCTAGTGAAGAAACCCAAGGTTGAACCCAAACCCGAGACTAAGTGCTTCTATAATAAGGGGAACAGCCACTGGAGCAGAATTACCCTAGATACTTGGTAGATGAGAAGGTTGGCAAGGTCGATAGAAGTATATTGGATATACATTGTGTTGATGTGTACTTTACTAGTGATCCTAGTAGCACCAGGGTATTAGATACCGGTTCGGTTGCTAAGTGTTAGTAACTCGAAACAAAAGGCTACGGAATAAACGGAGACTAGCTGAAGGTGAGATGACGATATGTGTTGGAAGTATTTCCAAGGTTGATCAAATATCGTACGCTTCCTCTACCATCGGAGATTGGTGTTTGTGTTGAGCATAGACATGATTGGATTATGTCTATCGCAATACGGTTATTCATTTAAAGAGAATAATTGTTACTCTTTTTATTTGAATAATATCTTCAATGGTCTTACACCTAAAATGAATGGTTTATTGAATCTCGATCGTAGTGATACACATGTTCATGCCAAAAGATATAGGATAGTAATGATAGTACCACACAAATGTGGCACTGAATTTGAGTCATATTGGTATAAAACGCATGAAGAAGCTCCATGTTGATGGATCTTTGGACTCACTCATTTTTGAAAGGATTGAGACATGCGAACCATGTTTGTTGGTAGATATGCATGAAGAAACTCTATACAGATGGATTGTTTGGGCTCACTTGTTTTTGAATCACTTGAGACATGCAAATCATACCACATGGGCAAGATGACTGAAAGCCTCGTTTTCAGTAAAATGGAACTAGAAAGCAACTTGTTGGAAGTAATACATTTTGATGTGTGCAATCCAATGAGTGCTGAGGCATGTAGTGGATATCGTTATGTTCTTACTTCACAGATGATTTGAGTAGATGTTGAGTATATTTACTTGATTAATCATGAGTCTGAATTATTGAAAGGTTCAAGTAATTTCAGGGTGAAGTTGAAAGATCGTCGTGACAAGAGGATAAAAGATCTATGATATGATCATAGAGATGAATATCTGAATTACGAGTTTGGCACAGAATTAAGACATTGTGGAAATTGTTTCACAACTAATACAGCCTGGAACACCATAGTGTGATGGTGTGTCCGAACATCATAACTGCACCCTATTGGATATGATGCATACCATGATGTCTCTTATCGAATTACCATGATAGTTTATGGGTTAGGCATTAGAGACAACCACATTCACTTTAAATAGGGCACCACGTAATTCCGATGAGATGACACCGTATGAACTATGGTTTAGAGAAACCTAAGCTGTCATTTCTTAAAAGTTTGGGGCTGCGATGCTTATGTGAAAAAGTTTCAGGCTGATAAGCTCGAACCCAAAAGCGGATAAATGCATCTTCATAGGACACCCAAAACAGTTGGGTATACCTCCTGTCTCAGATTCGAAAGCAATAAAGGATTGTTTCTAGAATCGGGTCCTTTCTCGAGGAAAAGTTTCTCTCGAAAGAATTGAGTGGGAGGATGGTGGAGACTTGATGAGGTTATTGAACCGTCTCTTCAACTAGTGTGTGACAGGGCACAGGGAGTTGTTCCTGTGGCACCTACACCAATTGAAGTGGAAACTTATGATAGTGATCATGAAACTTCAGATCAAGTCACTACCAAACCTCGTGGATGACAAGGATACATGCTACTTCAGAGTGGTACGTAATCCTGTCATGGAAGTCATGTTGCTAGACAACAATGAACCTACGAGCTATGGAGAAGCGATGGTGGGCCTGGATTCCGATAAATGGCTCGAGGCCATAAAATCCGAGATAGGATCCATGTATGAAAACAAAGTGTAGACTTTGGAAGAACTACTTGATGGTCGTAAGGCTGTTAGGTACATATGGATTTTAAAAGGAAGACGGACAATGATGGTAAGTATCACCATTAAGAAAGCTCGACTTGTCGTTAAGATGTTTTCCGACAAGTTCAAGGAGTTGACTACGATGAGACTTTCTCACTCGTAGCGATGCTAAGAGTCTGTT
This sequence comes from Triticum urartu, assembly GCF_003073215.2. Classification (NCBI taxonomy): domain Eukaryota; kingdom Viridiplantae; phylum Streptophyta; class Magnoliopsida; order Poales; family Poaceae; genus Triticum; species Triticum urartu. The sequence goes on from NC_053023.1 coordinate 668,866,890, forward strand.
GGAATTATATTAGCAATTACTGCATCATTTATGAAATCTTGCAGATAGGATGTCAAAACATTGTTTCCTCGACGATTTTTGAGGAAAGGTTGTATGTGATACAACCGGAGGTTTTGTCAATCCTGAAATATGCTAATAAGTATGCAAAGCTCCAGCAATCCTTCTAAGGACTGGAGTAAGCATCTCGGAGTTGGAATGTACGCTTTGATGAGATAATCAAAGATTTTGGGTTTATACAAAGTTTATGAGAAACTTGTATTTCCAAAGAAGCGAGTGGGAGCACTATAGAATTTCTGATGAGTATATGTTGTTGACATATTGTTGATCAGAAATGACGTAGAATTTCTGGAAAACATATAGGGTTATTTGGAAAGTGTTTTTCAATGGAAAGCCTGGGTTAAGCTACTTGAGCATTGAGCATCAAGATCTATAAGGATAGATCAAAATGCTTAATGGTACTTTCAAATGAGCACATACCTTGACATAATCTTGAAGGTGTGCAAGATGGATCAGTCAAAGAAGGAGTTCTTGCCTGAGTTGTAAGGTATGAAGTTAAGACTTAAAGCTCGACCATGGCAGAATAGAGAGAAAGGACGAAGGTCGTCCCCTATGCTTAAGACGTAGGCTCTACAGTATGCTATGCTGTGTACCGCACCTGAAGTGTGCCTTGCCATGAGTCAGTCAAGGGGTACAAGAGTGATCCAAGAATGGATCACAGGACAGCGGTCAAAGTTATCCTTAGTAACTAGTGGACTAAGGAATTTTCTTGATTATGGAGGTGGTAAAAGAGTTCGTCGTAAAGGGTTACGTCGATGCAAGCTTAACACCTATCCGGATAGCTCTGAGTAGAGATGCCGGATACGTATAATGGAGCAACAATTTAGTATAGCTCCAAGTAGAACAGTTATTTGAAATGGCTCCAAATGTAGCGTAGTAGTTGCATCTACAAGATGACATAGAAATTTGCGAAGTACATACGGATCTGAATGTTGCAGACCCGTTGACTAAAACCTCTCTCACAAGCAACATGATCAAACCTAGAACTCATTGAGTGTTAATCACATAGTGATGTGACCTTGAGTGTTAATCACATAGCGATGTGAACTGGATTATTTACTCTAGTGCAAGTGGGAGACTGTAGGAAATATGCCCTAGAGGCAATAATAAATTAGTTATTATCATATTTCCTTGTTCATGATAATCGTTTATTATCCATGCTAGAATTGTATTGATAGGAAACTCAGATACATGTGTGGATACATAGACAACACCATGTCCCTAGTAAGCCTCTAGTTGACTAGCTCGTTGATCAATAGATGGTTACGTTTCCTGACCATGGACATTGGATGTCGTTGATAACGGGATCACATCATTAGGAGAATGATGTGATGGACAAGACCCAATCCTAAGCCTAACACAAGATCATGTAGTTCGTATGCTAAAGCTTTTCTAATGTCAAGTATCATTTCCTTAGACCATGAGATTGTGCAACTCCCGGATACCGTAGGAGTGCTTTGGGTTTGCCAAACGTCACAACGTAACTGGGTGGATATAAAGGTACACTACAGGTATCTCTGAAAGTGTCTGTTGGGTTGGCATGAATCGAGACTGGGATTTGTCACTCCGTGTAAACGGAGAGGTATCTCTGGGCCCACTCGGTAGGACATCATCATAATGTGCACAATGTGATCAAGGAGTTGATCACGGGACGATGTGTTACGGAACGAGTAAAAGTGACTTGCCGGTAACGAGATTGAACAAGGTATCGGGATACCGACGATCGAATCTCGGGCAAGTACAATACCGCTAGACAAAGGGAATTGCATACGGGATTGATCGAATCCTCGACATCGTGGTTCATCCGATGAGATCATCGTGGAACATGTGGGAACCAACATGGGTATCCAGATCCCGCTGTTGGTTATTGACCGGAGAACGTCTTGGTCATGTCTGCATGGTTCCCGAGCCCATAGGGTCTACACACTTAAGGTTCGATGACGCTAGGGTTATAGGGAAAGTATGTACGCGGTTACCGAATGTTGTTCGGAGTCCCGGATGAGATCCCGGACGTCACGAGGAGTTCCGAAATGGTCCGGAGGTAAAGATTGATATATAGGAAGTATGGTTTTGGCCACCGGAATTGTTCCGGGCATCACCGGTAGTGTACTGGGACCACCGGAGGGGTCCGGGGGTCCACCAGGTGGGGCCACCAGCCCCGGAGGCCTACATGGGCCAATAGTGGGAAGGGACCAGCCCCTAGGTGGGCTGGGGCGCCTCCCACCAAGGCCCAAGGCGCCTCCAAGAGGGGAAGGGGGAAAACCCTAGGGCAGATGGGCCCTAAGGCCCACCCTAGGTGCGCCCCCCCTCTCCCCCTTGTGGCCGCCACCCTAGATGGGATCTAGGGCTGCCGCACCCCTTGGGGTGGGAACCCTAGGTGGGGGCGCAGCCCTCCCTCTCCCCCTATATATAGCGGAGGCAAAGGGGCAGCCCAACACGCGATTCAATCTCCCTGTTGGCGCAGCCCTGCCCCTCTCCCTCCTCGTCTCTCGTAGTGCTTGGCGAAGCCCTGCTGGAGTCCCGCGCTCCTCCACCACCACCACTCCGTTGTGCTGCTGCTGGATGAAGTCTTCCCCAACCTCTCCTTCTCCCCTTGCTGGATCAAGGCGTAGGAGACGTCACCGGGCTGTACGTGTGTTGAACGCGGAGGTGCCGTCCGTTCGGCACTAGGATCACCGGTGATTTGGATCACGACGAGTACGACTCCATCAACCCCGTTCACTTGAACGCTTCTGCTTAGCGATCTACAAGGGTATGTAGATGCACTCTCCTTCCCCTCGTTGCTAGATTAATCCATAGATTGATCTTGGTGATGCGTAGAAAATTTTGAATTTCTGCTACGTTCCCCAACAATTCCTGCACCCATACACTTCTTCTTCCTCCCACAAACACGAATATCCAGCTCAAGCACGAGTTCTAGCTCATTTTGCTGCCATTTTCGATCTCCTTACTCAAAGCACCTCTCACAAAACTGCTTTAGGGGATTGTTCCTTGGTACGTGACTCCTCCATTGGTCCAATTAGTTTTTTGTTCTAGTGATTTATTCATTGCATATTTTTGCTGCTTAGGTGACCCTGTTCTTGAGCTTGCATGCCAAATTTATATGGTCAAAAGTAGTTTTGATGCATGATATAGGCTCTAGGCACTTGTAGGAGTAGTTGCTATCAATTTTATTGAGTTTGGTTCACTTATTTTGAAATTACTAAAAATTTCAGAAATTTTTCAGAGGAAGAAATATGTTTAGGAAAATGTACCAAGGTGGTTCTTCAAGGAAGCAAGGATCCAGGCTTGCAATGTGTGATGCTGATGGAGAGCCACCAAGAGACGCTCCAGTGCATCCTTGTGAATGGCCTTCAGAAGACTTCATGGATCGAGCGAGTATTAAGGAAGAATTTAACGCATATTTGCGTAACGCTGATCTTGTGGGCCTCGAGGAAGAAAAATGCCGTCAGTACCACTATCTCACTAGTTCCTTTGTGAGGAGGTTTGAATTTTCATCTTCACGCAATTCTCCAACTTTCCTGTTCGATCTTTATGAAAAATCTTATACGATGGACTTAGAGGATTTTACCACTGCTTGCAAACTTCCACAATGGGGTAGTGTTAGGGAACCTCACAAATCTGAATTTAGAGATTTTCTTGCTAGTATAACTATGGGGGAATCTAGAGATATAACACAAGCTACCATAGGGAGCATTCACTTTCCCGCTATACATTATTTTGCTCTCTTCATTGGTAGATGCATTAATGGTAAAGATGAGGCATGTCACATGTGTGTCCCTGACCTCAGTATTCTTAGGAGTGCTGTGTTAGGAGATAAATCTTATAACTTGGTGATACGTCTCCAACGTATCTATAATTTATGAAGTATTCATGCTATTATATTATCCATCCTGGATGTTTATTGGGCTTTACTATGAACTTTTATATTACTTTTGGGACTAACCTATTAACCTAGAGCCCAGTGCCAGTTTCTGTATTTTCCCTTGTTTTAGTGTTTCGCGGAAAAGGAATATCAAACGGAGTCCAAACGGAATGAAACCTTCAGAAAAGTTATTTTTGGAAGGAAAGCAATACAAGAGACTTGGAGTGCACGTCAGTAAAGAAACGAGGGAGGCACGAGGTAGGGGGGCGCGCCCTCCACCCTCGTGGGCCCCTCGTGGCTCCCCTGACGTATTTCCTCCACCTATATATCTCCATATACCCTAAAATGATCGGGGAGCAGAATAGATCAGGAGTTCCGCCGCTAGAAGCCTCTGTAGCCACCGAAAGCCAATCTAGACCCGTTCTGGCACCCTGCCAGAGGGGAAATCCCTCTCCGGTGGCCATCTTCATCATCCCGGCGCTCTCCATGACAAGGAGGGAGCAGTTCTCCCTCGGGGCTGAGGGTATGTACCAGTAGCTATGTGTTTGATCTCTCTCTATCTCTCTCGTGTTCTTGATTTGGCACGATCTTTGCTATTATAGTTGGATCTTATGTTTCTTCTCCCCCTCTACTCTCTTGTAATGGATTGAGTTTTCCCCTTGAAGTTATCTTATCGGATTGAGTCTTTAATGATTTGAGAACACTTGATGTATGTCTTGTCGTGCGTATCTGTGGTGACAATGGGATATCACGTGATTCACTTAATGTATGTTTTGGTGATCAACTTGCGGGTTCCGCTCATGAACTTATGCATAGAGGTTGGCACACGTTTTCGTCTTGACTCCCCGGTAGAAACTTTGGGGCACTCTTTGAGGTTCTATGTGTTGGTTGAATAGATGAATCTGAGATTGTGTGATGCATATCGTATAATCATACCCATAGATACTTGAGGTGACATTGGAGTATCTAGGTGACATTAGGGTTTTGGTTGATTTGTGTCTTAAGGTGTTATTCTAGTACGAACTCTAGGGCTGTTTGTGACACTTATAGGAATAGCCCAACAGATTGATTGGAAAGAATAACTTTGAGGTGGTTTCGTACCCTACCATAATCTCTTTGTTTGTTCTCTTCTATTAGTGACTTTGGAGTGACTCTTTGTTGCATGTTGAGGGATAGTTGTATGATCCAATTATGTTATTATTGTTGAGAGAACTTGCACTAGTGAAAGTATGAACCCTAGGCCTTGTTTCCTAGCATTGCAATACCGTTTGTGCTCACTTTTATCATTAGTTAGCTTGCTGTTTTTATATTTTCAGATTACAAATACCTTTGTCCACTATCCATATTGCACTTGTATCACCATCTCTTCGCCGAACTAGTGCACCTATACAATTTACCATTGTATTGGGTGTGTTGGGGACACAAGAGACTCTTTGTTATTTGGTTGCAGGGTTGCTTGAGAGAGACCATCTTCATCCTACGCCTCCTACGGATTGATAAACCTTAGGTCATCCACTTGAGGGAAATTTGCTACTGTCCTACAAACCTCTGCACTTGGAGGCCCAACAACGTCTACAAGAAGAAGGTTGTGTAGTAGACATCAAGCTCTTTTCTGGCGCCATTGCCGGGGAGGTGAGTGCTTGAAGGTATATCTTTAGATCTTGCAATCGAATCTTTTTGTTTCTTGTTTTAGAACTAGTTTAGTTTATAAAAGAAAACTATAAAAAAGGAATTGAGTTTGCCTCATACGCTTCATCTTTTTAATATCTTTCGTGAGTACGATGGAAAGGAAAATTGTGCCAAAGTGTTAGAAGAAGAATGCATTAAAATGGTTGGCACTAAATCTTTGAATGATGAGCATGATTGCAATGTTGTTAGTATGAACTCCTTGAATATCCATGGTACTAATGATGATTGCACTAGTTATGATGAAAATGTCTCATATAAACATGTCAATTTTTGTGGAGTGCATTGGTTTTGTAAGTACACACCAAATAGGGAAGACAGCTATTGCAAGAGGCATAAGTACTTAGAAACTAAATTGTTGCAAGAAAGGCTAGATGATTGTGCTAAAAATTTAAATTTTCTTGGCCGTACTTGTGGACTTTGCAATGAATAGGGTCATTTAGCTATCCGATGCAAATTGTTTCATGATCTAATCGTGTCCAAAAATTGTGATGACTTGATTTCCCTTGCACATTATAATGAACTCAGTTTGCTTATGGGTTACGAAGAAATGAAACGTATAACTAAGCATCTTCCATAATTTGCCCGTTATAAACTTCTTGTTTTGATCTAGAGGAAATTTATATGTATTGTGCGGTGAATTGCATTGAAAATCCTTATATTGCCAATTACATAAATAAAAGAAAGCAAATATAAGATGAAGAGAACACTAATGAAAGGGAAGAGGCTTCCCAATATTCTCCTATTATTTCTTATGATGAATCAGGTAACGAGGAGGAGCCTTCTATTCAACCAATCTCATTAATAAGGAGCTCCAAAAAGAGGATTGAACCCACACATGAGGTGAAGAAGAAGAAAATAAAAAGGAAGAGAGGTAAAAAGATATCTCTCCCAAATAATGTTGCTCCTATTATTGTTGTGCCTCATGAAAATGAAGATGATGCACTTGATGATAATCTCGTTATTCCTATTGCTTGTTGTGATGATTATGATTGGGAAGATAATGATACTTCTTATGATCTTGAAAATCTTTTTGGCACTTGCTTGGAAGAATATGATAATAATGTTTGCTATACTATTGGTGCTATCCATACTATTAATGATGAGAGTGATTATGCTTATGATATGAAAAGGCCCAAGATTGGGGATGCTATGTTTGATGAAGATGATGTTTTTTAGAATATATTTGCTGCAATTAATGTTTATACAAAGCTTGGGGATGCTACGTTTAATGAAAATGATATTTTTAGCCTCCCAAGTTTTGATATGCAAAGTTGTTATGATGACAGCATGCCTTCTACCTATGATGATTATATTGATAAAAGTGGGGTTGGAAGAGTGTCAACTTTAGGAAGTAATGATCCCACTATTTGGAGGATGTTGAATCTTATAATATTTATGAAAGTGGATTTGGAGAGGTCATGACTTTATTTAGTGATGTATCCACTATTTCGGAAGAGGTTTCAATCGATTATGATGAGAACAAAGATGCTACTTATGATGATTATTGTGATGAAACTTATGCTATAAAGAGTATTAATGATTATATTTATAAAACTTGTCATGATTATGAGTACCCTTTCTCCTAACATTACTCTTTTAATGTGGAAACAATTTATAGTATTCAAGTCTCTTATGATACTCCCACTATCCCGAATGAGAAGAATTTTGCTTATGTGGAGAGTAGTAAATTTTATACGCTTGTAGATCATGAAAAGAATGCTCTATGTGATGGTTATATTGTTGAATTTTCATTCATGATGCTACTGAAAATTATTATGAGGGAGGAATATATGCTTGTAGTAATTGCAATAATATCAAGTTTCCTCTCTATGTGCTTAAGATTTTGAAGTTTTGCTTGCTTTACCTTCCTATGCAAGTTGATTTTAGTTCCCATAAGTTGTTTGCTCACAAAATCCCTATGAATAGGAAGTGTGTTAGACTTAAATGTGCTAGTCATATTCTTCATGATGCTCTCTTTATGTTTCAATTCATATCTTTTATGTGAGCATCATTGAAATCATCATGCCTAGCTAGGGGCGTTAAAAGATAGCGCTTGTTGGGAGGCAACCCAATTTTATTTTTGTTCCTTGCCTTTTGTTCCTGTTTAGTAATAAATAATTAATGTAGCCTCTGTTTAGATGTGGTTTATGTGTTTAATTAGTGTTTGGGCCAAGTAGAACCTTTGGGAAGACTTGGGTGAAGTCTTTATGATCATGCTGTAAAAAACAGAAACTTTAGCGCTCATGAGAATTGCTGCCATTTTTTATTGGAGAGTGCTATTTAGTTAATTATTTTTGAAGATGATTAATAGATAAATTCTTCACGTCCAGTAATTTATTTGAGAATTTTACGAGTTCCAGAAGTGTATGTTTGATACAGATTACTACAGACTGTTCTATTTTTGACAGATTCTGTTTTCTATGTGTTGTTTGCTTATTTTGATGAATCTATGAGTAGTATCGGAGGTATGAAACATAGAGAAGTTGGAATACAGTATATATTACACCAATATTAATTTAGAATGAGTTCATTACAGTACCTTATGATGGTGATTTTATTTCTTCTACTAACGGAGCATACGAGTTTTCTGTTAAGTTTTGTGTTGTGAAGTTTTCAAGTTTTGGGTAAAGATTCGATGGACTATGGAATAAGGAGTGGCAGGAGCCTAAGATTGGGGATGCCCAAGGAACCCCAAGGTAATATTCAAGGAGACACAAAAGCTCAAGCTTGGGGATGTCCAAGGCATCCCAAGATAATATTTCAAGAAGTCTCAAGCGTCTAAGCTTGGGGATGCCCCGGTTGGCATCCCACCTTTCTTCTTCAACAACTATCGGTTAGTTTTGGTTGATCCTAAATTTTTGCTTCTTCATATGATGTTTTCCATTCTTATAATGTCATTTTATTTTGCTTTGCTTGCTGTTTGAATAAATTATCAAGATTTGAAATTGTTAAATGAGAGAGAGAGTCTTCACATAGCTACATAATTATTTAAACTACTCATTGATCTTCACGCATATCTTTTTGGAGTAGTTTGTCATTTACTCGTGTGCTTCACTTATGTAACGCCCCAGATATACTTTCCATATTTGTATCCAACTCTTGCTGTTTCCGGCGTTAACTTATATTTATTTCTCGGGTTCGGGTCTTCGTCTTCGTGTGTTGTTTTCGTTTTTCGTGCATCGCATATCATGTCATCTCGTGCATTGCATTTGCATACATATTCACCTCATGTATTCGAGCATTTTCCCCGTTGTCCGTTTTACATTCCGGCGCTTCGTTCTCCTCCGGTGGTCATTTCTAGCTTTCTTTCGTGTTTGGGGATTAAACATTTCCGGATTGGACCGAGACTTGCCAGGCGGCCTTGGTTTACTACCGGTAGACCGCCTGTCAAGTTTCGTATCATTTGGACTTTGTTTGATACTCCAACGGTTAACCGAGGGACCGAAAAGGCCTCGTGTGTGTTGCAGCCCAACACCCCCCAAATTTGTCCCAAAACCCACCAAACTCTGCTCCATGTCCTAGAGCGTTCGATCACGATCGCGTGGGTGAAAACCGCACCTCATTTGGACTCTCCTAGCTCCACTTATGCCTATTTAAACACCCCCCATTTCGGATCTCGTCTTCCTCCCCGTCCTCCTCCTAAAAAAAACAGATCAAATCCCCCCCACCGACGGACGTGTCCGGATCCGACCGGACAACGTCCGCCCGATCCGCCTCGCCCAACCAGCGTCCGCCACGTGGCCCGCCGCCGCCGCCACTGACAGCCCTGGCGCGGAGCCCGAGGCCGCATCGCCGCCGCCCGCCTCCTCCTTCGCCCGAGGCCGCCGCCGCCCGCCGCCCTTGTCGCCGGCGCCGCCCCGCCGCCGCCTCTCCTCGCCCCCGCACCGCCGGCCCCGCCACCTCCTCGCCGCGCCGCCGCGGGACGCCGCCCCCGCCGGCGCCGCCGACCGCCGCCGCCCCGGCCTCGCCCCGCCTCGCCGGCCTCCTCCCCAAGCTCCGGCTCCGGCGAGCTCCTCCGGCTGCTACAGTAACTCGGGCCGTGCCTCGGTTTCCGTGCGCTGGATCTGGATCTGGGTTGACCCCCTCTCCCCCGAAACCCTAACTCCCAGATTTTTATGCCTACTTTGACTGCTCGTATCTTTGCATCCGTAGCTCCGTTTTGGACATATGATATATCAAAATCTTCGCCTCGACATGTACATCATTTCATTCCATTGCATCATTTGCATTTGAGCTCATCTTGATGCCCTAAATGCTATTAGAAGGAGGCTTCGTGAGTTAAATTGCAGATCCGTTAGTTCATCATGCACTTTTGTCATTTTTGCCATGTTTAATTCGTGCATGATATGCCTGTGCCCCTTTGGGATGAATTGTTAAGCATTTTGTCTTCTTTCCGTAGGTGCCACCCATGCATTTTTAGGATATGTGTGTTGTCTTGTGCAAGCTTGCGAAGAGAGGTACCTGAGATTGCTGATTTCAGGGACTTAGTTGTTTTCACTAAGTCTGGGATATTTTAGTTCATGATGCTATATGTCCAGCTTGTTTCCTAGTGATCCGTGCCTCTTTTGAGGATGATCAGTAAGGGAGTTTTGATATTTATGTTATGCTCTATCCATCCATGTCTTTGTTTGCATATATGGAGTGCTCTAGGTTGACTCAATCGAGCTCAACTTTTGCTTCGTTGTTAATCTGGGCAGATCGTCAACTTGTTTGCGATTTTGCCGATGCTACCGTTAGTGTTCCATGCATGCTATGCCTTTGTTCTTTCCATGTGTAGCTAGCATATTGTGCCTTCTTGCTGGTTATATGCTTGCCTTGCTATGACTTGCACCATGGTGAGTGCATCGAGCTCGTTTACATGCCTTCGTGAGTTAAATTTCTGCATGTCTCAGTTTTCACTAAGTCTGAAAACTGATTGTGTTCGAGCTATGTTCGTGAGCTCGGTAGAGTATTTTGTGAACCCTTTTGGCCCCAGGTCACTTTGGGTGTTTTGTTAAGCTTGTAGAGTAGCTCCATGCCATGTTCTTACTTGTCATGTTCCGGTCATCTATCATGTTGTTTTGCTGCTCCGAAGAGGGCTTCGTGATCTGAAATTTCAGGCTAGTGTTAATTTCACTAAGTCTGGAATCTGTTTTGCATATTCATTTTTGCCATGCTTGTTTGAACATCTTAATGGATGAATTTGCCTATGGCTCAGTGCTAGTGTTTTGCTAACCATCTTGTGTACATCACTGCCATGTCTTTTGTTTTTATGTTTGGTGGCTGTAGCATGTTCATTTTGTTGCATTTAGGAGCCTACTTGCTGTATATCGCAGATCGGTTCGTTTCGTAAAACGCTCGCCATTTCCAAACCGTAGCTCCGATTCCTATGATCTTTATATCGTTTTCAGGTGATTTCTTCCCCTCTATCCAGTGGCCCACTTGGTCATCCAAGTTGAGGCCAGGTTCATGCATTTTCTGTAACATCTTGCATTTTGCATCCCGCATCGCATCCCGCATCGCATATCATCTTTGCATCCTATTGCTTGTCCTTGCACGTGGTTGATTGTATCCTTGTTGCTTGTTTGTGTTGTTGGGTAGAGCCGGGAGACGAGTTCGCTAACGAGGAGCCGGTTGAGTTTGCTTGTGAGGATCCAGTCAACTTTGACAGCTTTGCAGGCAAGATGATCATACCCTCGAAATCACTACTATCTTTGCTATGCTAGTTTGCTCGCTCTTGCTATGCCAATGCTACGATGCCTACCTTTTGCTTGTCAGCCTCCCAATTGCCATGTTGAACCTCTAACCCACCATTGTCCTAGCAAACCGTTGATTGGCTATGTTACCGCTTTGCTCAGCCCCTCTTATAGCGTTGCTAGTTGCAGGTGAAGATTGGAGCCGTTCCTTGTTGGAACATTTATTTACTTGTTGGGATATCATTATATTGCTATGTTATCTTAATGCATCTATATACTTGGTAAAGGGTGGAAGGCTCGGCCTCTCGCCTAGTGTTTTGTTCCACTCTTGCCGCCCTAGTTACCGTCATATCGGTGTTATGTTCCCGGATTTTGCGTCCTTACGCGGTTGGGTTATAATGGGAACCCCTTGATATTTCGCCTTGATTAAAGCTTTTCCAGCAATGCCCAACCTTGGTTTTACCATTTGTCACCTAGCCTTTTCTTTCCCTTGGGTTCTGCAGACTCAAGGGTCATCTTATTTTACCCTCCCGGGCCAGTGCTCCTCTGAGTGTTGGTCCGAACTGGGCAGCCTACGGGGCCACCTCGGGGAAACTTGAGGGTTGGTTTTACTCGTAGCTTGACCTATCTGAGTGTGCCCTGAGAAAGAGATATGTGCAGCTCCTATCGGGATTTGTCGGCACATTCGGGCGGTGTTGCTGGTCTTGTTTTAACCTGTCGAATTGTCTTGTTGTACCGGGTTACCGAGTCTGATCGGTGTGTCTCGGGTGGAGGTCTATTCCTTCGTTGACCGTGAGAGCTTGTCATGGGCTAAGTTGGGACTCCCCTGCAGGGATTGAACTTTCGAAAGCCGTGCCCGCGGTTATGGGCAGATGGGAATTTGTTAATGTCCGGTTGTAGACAACGTAAACCTTAATTAATTAAAATGAATCAACTGAGTGTGTTACCGTGATGGCCTCTTTTCGGCGGAGCCCGGGAAGTGGACACGGTGTTGGAGTAATGCTTGCGCAGGTTGTTCCTTCTAGTTTCTCGCTCGCGCTTTGCCTCCTCTTCTCGCTCTCCTTTGCGAATAAGTTAGCCACCATATATGCTAGTCGCTTGCTGCAGCTCCACATACTTGCCTTATCCTTCCTATAAGCTTAAATAGTTTTGATCGCGAGGGTGCGAGATTGCTGAGTCCCTGTGGCTCACAAATACTATAATTCCAGATGCAGGTCCAGGTGATTCCGCTCCAGGTGACGAGTACGAGCTCAAGTGGGAGTTCGACGAGGACTCTCAACGTTATTATGTTTCCTTTCCCGATGATCAGTAGTGGTGCCTAGTTGGGGTTATCGATTCAGGGCCTTGTCGCATGTTGGGTTCTTTTCCATTTTGGCGCCGTAGTCGGGCCATGAGTGTTTGTTTGATGAATGTAATTTATGTACTCTGATGTGACGTGGCGAGTGTAAGCCAACTATGTACCTCCCCTTTATCTTATTTATGTACATGGGATGTGTGATGATTTCCTGACTTGTGACATTGCTTTCAATGCGGTTATGCCTCTAAGTCGTGCCTCGACACGTGGGAGATATAGCCGCATCGAGGGCGTTACAACTTATATCCTATGAGTAAATAGTTGAGTGAGCGAATATCATAAATCTGAAATTATATATGTTTCATATGCTTATCCCATGGGGAGTGATGACTTCACATATAAGAAGTAGAAGTGGTAAATTTATTGAAGGTTAGCAAACACTGTATTGGTCACTTGAACAATTCATGAAAGAATATTGAAGGAAGAGAGATTCCACATATAAATATACTATCTTGGACATCTTTTGTTGTTGTGAGCACTCATTAAAATATGACATGCTAAAAGGTTGATGTTGGACAAGGAAGACAATGTAATGGGTTATATTTTCTTATATCTGAAATAAAGTATATTGTCATGGATCATCCAGCATGTTGAGCTTGCCTTTCCCCCTCATGCTAGCCAAATTCTTCGCACCAAGTAGAGATACTACTTGTGCTTCCAAACATCCCTTAAACCAGTATTGCCATGAGAGTCCACCATACCTACCTATGGATTGAGTAAGATCCTTCAAGTAAGTTGTCATCGGTGCATGCAATAAAAATTGCTCTCTAAATATGTATGATCTTTTAGTGTAGAGAAAATAAGCTTTATATGATCTTGTGATATGGAAGCAATAAAAGCGACGGACTGCATAATAAAGGTCCCTATCACAGGAGGACAATAAAGTGACCTTTCTTTTGCATTAAGATTTTATGCATCCAACTATCACTATAAAAAAAATACACTTCCGTGATGATACATGTTTGTCACAGTAGGTCGCGTTTTTTGTCATGCATGTACATCCATGACAAATTTATGACAGAATCAAGATAGTCATACCTGTGCTGTCGTAGAAGTGTTCCATGACATTACCAAAATTATCATCACGGAAGTGTCCACTTCCATGACGATAAATCGCGCGTCACAGAAGTGCTTTCGTCAAGGGTGACCGACACATGGCATCCACCGTAACGGAACGCCGTTAAGCTATCGGGTCGGGTTTTGGATCCGATAACCAGTTAACAGCCCCGGCCAATGGGGATTTTCCACGTGTAAAATCATCGTTGGCTGGAGGAGACACGTGTCAGGTCCGCGTTGGCACAGGTGTCAGTCATCCAATGGGCGAGACGCGCCTATGATATGTTGACACGTGGACCGGCCCATCAAGTTTAAATGGGCCGGCCCAACTGAAGGCCCACGAGATTTTGCGGACCATAATGGGCCGGCCCAGCTAAAGGCCCATGATATTTTGCGGACCATAATGGGCTGGCCCAGCTAAAGGCCCACATGATTTTGCAGTCCATAATGGGCCGGCCCAGGTAAAGGCCCACAAGATTTTTTTGTGCCATAATGGGCCGGCCCAGGTAAAGGCCCACAAGATTCTTGTGGATCATAATGGGCCGGCCCAGCTAAAGGCCCATGAGATTTTGCTGACATTAATGGGCCGGCCCAACTGTAGGCCCACAAGATTTTGAGGACCCTAGTAGGCCGTCCCATTAACTGGCTGCCATGTTTTGGGCCAAATGCCGGCTCATATTTGATCCGGTCCATTAGTGGCCTGCCACGCTCCGGGCCTAATAGTGGCCCATATGGGATCCAGCCCGTTAGAAGCCTACCACGTTCTGGGCCAAATTACGGCCCAGATCAGTTCCGGCTCTTTAAGAGGCTTTGGGCTCAATTATGGCCCATATCAGATTCGGCCCATCAACTGGACACTATGCTTTTGGGCCCACTTGCTAAAGGCCCACTTAGTAATTCGGCTTGATATTAGTTTTGGCCTATTAAGGGCCCATTTAACATTTCGGCCCTATATTAACATCGGCCTGTTAAAAGCCCGTCATATAGTTGGGCCTAACTACGGCCCGGTTTGCATCCGTCCTGCTCACACCCGATATCTGATTGGGCCAAACAAGGACCGAGACAATTTTGGCCCGTTAAAAGCCCGTGTTTTGATTCGCACAATCATGGGCCGGGGTTCATTTCGGGCTGTTGCCGGCCCATGAGCTATTCGGCACGTTTCAGGCCCAACCTACATCATGATTGCATGACGGCCCGATTATGTACCGTAATTTTATGGTTTGGCAGGTTTACTGTGAAGACAAGATATATATACAGTAAAATAACTGCAGCATCGTGAATAAGAAAAAACCTAGACTATACAATAAAGAAATTACGACATATTACATCCACCGGGCATCAAAGTGTTGGGGAACGTAGTAGAAATTCAAAATTTTCCTACGTGTCACCAAGATCTATCTATGGAGAGACTAGCAACGAGGGGAAGGAGAGTGCATCTACATACCCTTGTAGATCGCTAAGCGGAAGCGTTCAAGAGAACGGGGTTGATGGAGTCGTACTCATTGTGATTCAAATCACCGATGATCCTAGTGCCAAACGGACGGCACCTCCGCGTTCAACACACGTACAGCCCGGTGACGTCTCCCATGCCTTGATCCAGCAAGGAGAGAGGGAGAGGTTGAGGAAGACTCCATCCAGCAGCAACACAACGGCGTGGTGGTGATGGAGGAGCATGGCAATCCTATAGGGCTTCGCCAAGCACCGCGAGATATGAGGAGAAAGAGAGGGAGGGCTGCACCAACAGGGAGAGATCAAATCATGTCTTGGGCAGCCCCTAGGCCTCACTATTTATAGGAGGAGGGGAGGAGGGTGCGCCCCCTCTAGGGTTCCCACCCCTAGGGGGGCGGCAGCCCTAGATGGGAAAAGGGGGGGCGGCCAAGAGGGGAGGAGAGGGAGGCGCAGGGAGAATGGGCCTTAGGGCCCATCTGCCCTTAGGGTTTGCCCCCCTTCTTCCCTTAGGCGCCTTGGGCCTTGTGGGAGGCGCACCAGCCCACTCAGGGGCTGGTCCCTTCCCACACTTGGCCCACGCAAGCCTCCGGGGTTGGTGGCCCCACTTGGTGGACCCCTGGGACCCTCCCGGTGGTCCCGGTACATTACCGATAAACCCCGAAACCTTTCCGGTGACCAAAACAGGACTTCCCATATATAAATCTTTACCTTCGGACCATTCCGGAACTCCTCGTGACGTCTGGGATCTCATCCAGGACTCCGAACAACATTCCGTAACCACATACAAACTTCCTTTATAACCCTAGCGTCATCGAACCTTAAGTGTGTAGACCCTACGGGTTCGGGAGACATGCAGACATGACCGAGACGTTCTCCGGTCAATAACCAACAGCGGGATCTGGATACCCATGTTGGCTCCCACATGTTCCACGATGATCTCATCGGATGAACCACGATGTCAAGGACTTAATCAATCCCGTATACAATTCCCTTTGTCTTGCGGTACGATACTTGCCCGAGATTCGATCGTCGGTATCCCGATACCTTGTTCAATCTCGTTACCGGCAAGTCTCTTTACTCGTTCCGTAACACATCATCCCGTGATCAACTCCTTGATCACACTGTGCACATTATGATGATGTCCTACCGAGTGGGCCCAGAGATACCTCTCCGTTTACACGGAGTGACAAATCCCAATCTCGATTCGTGCCAACCCAACAGACACTTTCGGAGATACCTGTAGTGTACCTTTATAGCCACCCAGTTACGTTGTGACGTTTGGCACACCCAAAGCATTCCTACGGTATCCGGGAGTTGCACAATCTCATGGTCTAAGGAAATGATACTTGACATTAGAAAAGCTTTAGCATACAAACTACACGATCTTTGTGCTAGGCTTAGGATTGGGTCTTGTCCATCACATCATTCTCCTAATGATGTGATCCCGTTATCAATGGCATCCAATGTCCATGGTCAGGAAACCGTAACCATCTATTGATCAACGAGCTAGTCAACTAGAGGCTTACTAGGGACATGGTGTTGTCTATGTATCCACACATGTATCTGAGTTTCCTATCAATACAATTATAGCATGGATAATAAACGATTATCATGAACAAGGAAATATAATAATAACTTATTTATTATTGCCTCTAGGGCATATTTCCAACAGTCTCCCACTTGCACTAGAGTCAATAATCTAGTTCACATCGCCATGTGATTAACACTCACAGGTCACATCGCCATGTGACTAACACCCAAGAGTTTACTAGAGTGAGTAGTCTAGTTCACATCACTATGTGATTAACACTCAATGAGTTCTAGGTTTGATCATGTTGCTTGTGAGAGAGGTTTTAGTCAACGGGTCTGCAACATTCAGATCCGTATGTACTTCGCAAATTTCTATGTCATCTTGTAGATGCAACTACTACGCTACATTTGGAGCCATTTCAAATAACTGTTCTACTTGGAGCTATACTAAATTGTTGCTCCATTATACGTATCCGGCATCTCTACTCAGAGCTATCCGGATAGGTGTTAAGCTTGCATCGACGTAACCCTTTACGACGAACTCTTTTACCACCTCCATAATCAAGAAAATTCCTTAGTCCACTAGTTACTAAGGATAACTTTGACCGCTGTCCTGTGATCCATTCTTGGATCACTCTTGTACCCCTTGACTGACTCATGGCAAGGCACACTTCAGGTGCGGTACACAGCATAGCATACTGTAGAGCCTACGTCTTAAGCATAGGGGACGACCTTCGTCCTTTCTCTCTATTCTGCCATGGTCGAGCTTTAAGTCTTAACTTCATACCTTACAACTCAGGCAAGAACTCCTTCTTTGACTGATCCATCTTGCACACCTTCAAGATTATGTCAAGGTATGTGCTCATTTGAAAGTACCATTAAGCATTTTGATCTATCCTTATAGATCTTGATGCTCAATGCTCAAGTAGCTTAACCCAGGCTTTCCATTGAAAAACACTTTCCAAATAACCCTATATGTTTTCCAGAAATTCTACGTCATTTCTGATCAACAATATGTCAACAACATATACTCATCAGAAATTCTATAGTGCTCCCACTCGCTTCTTTGGAAATACAAGTTTCTCATAAACTTTGTATAAACCCAAAATCTTTGATTATCTCATCAAAGCGTACATTCCAACTCCGAGATGCTTACTCCCCGTCTTCCTTTTAAAATCCACTGCATGTACCCAACAGCCTTACGACCATCAAGTAGTTCTTCCAAAGTCTACACTTTGTTTTTCATATATGGATCCTCTCTCGGATTTTATGGCCTCGAGCCATTTATTGGAATCCAGGGCCCACCATCGCTTCTCCATAGCTCGTAGGTTCATTGTTGTCTAGCAACATGACTTCCAAGACAGGATTACGTACCACTCTGAAGTAGTACGCATCCTTGTCATCCCACGAGGTTTGGTAGTGACTTGATCTGAAGTTTCATGATCACTATCATAAGCTTCCACTTCAATTGGTGTAGGTGCCAGGAACAACTTCCTGTGCCCTGCCACACACTAGTTGAAGAGACGGTTCAATAACCTCATCAAGTCTCCACCATCCTCCCACTCAATTATTTCGAGAGAAACTTTTCCTCGAGAAAGGACCCGATTCTAGAAACAATCCCTTATTGCTTTCGGATCTGAGACAGGAGGTATACCCAACTGTTTTGGGTGTCCTATGAAGATGCATTTATCCGCTTTGGGTTCGAGCTTATCAGCCTGAAACTTTTTCACATAAGCGTCGCAGCCCCAAACTTTTAAGAAATGACAGCTTAGGTTTCTCTAAACCATAGTTCATACGGTGTCATCTCATCGGAATTACGTGGTGCCCTATTTAAAGTGAATGTGGTTGTCTCTAATGCCTAACCCATAAACTATCGTGGTAATTCGATAAGAGACATCATGGTATGCATCATATCCAATAGGGTGCAGTTATGATGTTCGGACACACCATCACACTATGGTGTTCCAGGCTGTATTAGTTGTGAAACAATTTCCACAATGTCTTAATTCTGTGCCAAACTCGTAATTCAGATATTCATCTCTATGATCATATCATAGATATTTTATCCTCTTGTCTCGACGATCTTTCAACTTCACCCTGAAATTACTTGAACCTTTCAATAATTCAGACTCGTGATTCATCAAGTAAATATACTCAACATCTACTCAAATCATTCTGTGAAGTAAGAACATAACGATATCCACTACATGC
This sequence comes from Triticum urartu, assembly GCF_003073215.2. Lineage (NCBI taxonomy): Eukaryota > Viridiplantae > Streptophyta > Magnoliopsida > Poales > Poaceae > Triticum > Triticum urartu. The sequence goes on from NC_053023.1 coordinate 668,885,776, forward strand.
CTCAGCACTCATTGGATTGCACACATCAAAATGTATTACTTCCAACAAGTTGCTTTCTAGTTCCATTTTACTGAAAACGAGGCTTTCAGTCATCTTGCCCATGTGGTATGATTTGCATGTCTCAAGTGATTCAAAATCAAGTGAGTCCAAACGGTCCATTTGCATGGAGTTTCTTCATGCATATACACCAATAGACATGGTTCGCATGTCTCAAACTTTTCAAAACGAGTGAGCCCAAAGATCCATCAACATGGAGCTTCTTCATGCGTTTTATACCGATATGACTTACGTGGCAGTGCCACAAGTAGGTGGTACTATCATTACTATCTTTTGGCATGAACATGTGTATCACTACGATCGAGATTCAATAAACCATTCATTTTAGGTGCAAGACCATTGAAGGTATTCAAATAAACAGAGTAACCATTATCTCGACTATACTTTGAATGACCGTCATCAATGAACATGATCTAATCATATTATGGGGAGGTGTATCTAGATGTAGGTTTTAGTCTAGATAATCTCTTGTTATCCATTTTGATGAATCAAGTATTTCTCCGGTACGGGCCAGTATTAAGTTCAATAACAGAGTATTACCATTATGTTTTAAATGAATAACTCGTTTGGCGATAGGATCCATAATCTCAATGTCTATGTGCTTCTCAACCGCAATCACCAATCTTATATGGTATGATGCGGATGCATTGCGATGCTTGATCACAATGCTTGGGAATTTAAACTTCCATATCACATATCGCTCTAGCTCGGACTGGGGTTAGCCTATCTCTCGTTACTCCCGCAGTGTTTCTGTTGTCCTGCCGTTTTTTTCTTTTATTTGATCAACCTTGGAAATACTTCCAACACATATTCGTCAGTCTCACCTTTAGCTAGTCTCCGTTTATTCCGTAGCTTTTATTTCGAGTTACTAACACTTAGCAACCGAACCGGTATCTAATACCCTGGTGCTACTAGGAGTACTAGTAAAGTACACATCAACACAATGTATATCCAATATACTTCTATCGACCTTGCCAGCCTTCTAATCTACCAAGTATCTAGGGTAATTCTGCTCCAGTGGTTGTTCCCCTTATTACAGAAGCACTTAGTCTCGGGTTTGGGTTCAACCTTGGGTTTCTTCACTAGAGCAGCAGCTGATTTGCGTTTCATGAAGTATCCTCTTGCCCTTTGCCCTTGCCCTTCTTGAAACTAGTGGTTTCACCAACCATCAACAATTGATGCTCCTTCTTGATTTCTACTTTTGTGGTGTCAAACATCGCGAATATCTCAAGGATCATCATATATGTCCCCGATACATTATAGTTCATCACGAAGCTCTAGCAGCTTGGTGGTAATGACTTCGGAGAAACATCACTATCTCATTGGAAGATCAACTCCCACTCGATTCAAGATTGTTGTACTCAGACAATCTGAGCACAAGCTCAACAATTGAGCTTTTCTCCCTTAGTTTGCAGGCTAAGAAAATCGTCGGAGGTCTTATACCTCTTGACGTGGGCACGAGCCTGAAATCCCAATTTCAGCCCTCGAAACATCTCATATGTTTCGCGACGTTTCAAAACGTCTTCGGTGCCTCAACTCTAAACCGTTTAACTGAACTATCACGTAGTTATCAAAACGTGTATGTCAGATGTTCGCAACATCCACAGACAACGTTCGAGGTTCAGCACACTGAGCGGTGCATTAAGGACATAAGCCTTCTAAGAAGCAATGAGGACAATCCTTAGTTTACGGACCTAGTCCGCATAATTGCTACTATCAACTTTCAACTAAATTTTCTCTAGGAACATATCTAAACAGTAGAACTGAAGCGCGAGCTACGACATAATTTGCGAAGACCTTTTGACTTATGTTTAGGATTAATTAGTTCATCTTATGAACTCCACTCAGATGGACATCCCTCTAGTCATCTAGTGATTACATGATCCGAGGTCAACTAGGCCGTGTCCGATCATCACGTGAGACGGACTAGTCAACATCGGTGAACATCTTCATGTTGATCGTATCTTCTATACGACTCATGCTCGACCTTTCGGTCTCTTGTGTTCCGAGGCCATGTCTGTACATGCTAGGCTCATCAAGTCAACCTAAGTGTTTCGCGTGTGTAAATCTGTCTTACACCCGTTGTATGTGAACGTTAGAATCTATCACACCCGATCATCACGTGGTGCTTCGAAACAACGAATTTCGCAATGGTGCACAGTTAGGGGAAACACTTTCTTGAAATTTTAATGAGGAATCATCTTATTTACTACCGCCATTCTAAGCAAATAAGATGCAAAAAGCATGATAAACATCACATGCAATCAAAAGTAAAGTAATTACATGACGTTTATGTTGACACGCAGGTCATAAATAAATTAAGACAACTCCTATGGCTCATGCCGATTGTCATACTCATCGACATGCAAGTCGTGATTCCTATTACAAGAACATGATCATCTCATACATCACATATATCATTCATCACATCCTTTTGGCCATATCACATCACAAAACACTTGCTGCAAAAACAAGTTAGACGTCCTCTAATTGTTGTTGCAAGTTTTTGCGTGGCTGCTATAGGTTTCTAGCAAGAACGTTTCTTACCTACGCCAAAACCACAACGTGAATTGCCAATTTCTATTTACCCTTCATAAGGACCCTGTTCATCGAATCCGATCCGACTAAACTGGGAGAGACAGACACCCGCCAGCCACCTTATGCAACTAGTGCATGTCAGTCGGTGGAACCGGTCTCATGTAAGCGTACGTGTAAGGTTGGTCCGGGCCGCTTCATCCCACGATGCCGCCGAATCAAGATAAGACTAGTAACGGCAAGATAATTGACAATATCGACGCCCACAACTACTTTGTGTTCTACTCGTGCATAGTAACTACGCATAGACCTAGCTCATGATGCCACTGTTGAGGAACGTAGCAGAAATTCAAAATTTTCTACACATCACCAAGATCAATCTATGGAGTAATCTAGCAATGAGGGGAAGGAGAGTGCATCTACATACCCTTGTAGATCGCTAAGCGGAAGCATTCAAGTGAACGGGGTTGATGGAGTCGTACTCGTCGTGATCCAAATCACCGATGATCCTAGTGCCGAACGGACGGCACCTCCGCGTTCAACACACGTACAGCCCGGTGACGTCTCCTACGCCTTGATCCAGCAAGGGGAGAAGGAGAGGTTGGGGAAGACTTCATCCAGCAGCAGTTGGTTCTTGCATGTCTTCAGGACTGAGAAATAGAATACCCCTTTTCTTCGGAGTTGGTTTAGGAATAGGCTCAGCAGTTGGTTCAGGAACTGGTTCAGGAAGTGTCCAATTTTTTTCATTTGTCAACATATTATTCAATAGAATTTAAGCTTCATTCGGCGTTCTTTCCCTGAAAACAGAACCAGCACAACTATCCAGGTAATCTCTGGAGGGATCGGTTAGTCCATTATAAAAGATATCAAGTATTTCATTTTTCTTAAGAGGATGATTAGGCAAAGAATTAAGTAATTGGAGAAGCCTCCCCCAAGCTTGTGGGAGACTCTCTTCTTTAATTTGCACAAAATTATATATATCCCTTAAAGCAGCTTGTTTCTTATGAGCAGGGAAATATTTGGCAGAGAAGTAATAAATCATATCCTGGGGACTACGCACACAACCAGGATCTAGAGAATTAAACAATATCTTAGCATCATCCTTTAATGAGAACGGAAATATTTTAAGGATATAAAAGTAGCGAGTTCTCTCATCATTAGTGAACAGGGTGGCTATATCATTTAATTTAGTAAGATGTGCCACAATAGTTTCAGATTCATAGCCATGAAAAGGATTAGATTCAACCAAAGTAATTATATCAGGATCAACAGAGAATTCATAATCTTTATCAGTAACAAAGATAGGTGAAGTAGCAAAAGCAGGGTCAGGTTTCATCCTAGCATTTAGAGATTGCTTATTCCATTTAGCTAATAACCTCTTGAGTTCGTATCTATCTTTGCAAGCTAAAATAGCTAAAGAAGCTTCTTTATCAAAAACATAACCCTCGGGGATAACAAGTGATTCATTATTAGGGGAAGAGTCTTCATCATCACTTGCATCAATATTATCATATTCAATATTTTCATTCTCTCTAACCCTAGCAAGTTGTTCATCAAGAAGTTCACCAAGTGGCACAGTAGTATCAAGCATAGAAGTAGTTTCATCATAAGTATCATTCATAGCAGAAGTGGCATCATCAATAACATGCGACATATCAGAACGAATAGCAGAAGCAGGTTTAGGTGTCGCAAGCTTACTCAAAATAGAAGGTGAATCAAGTGCAGAGCTAGATGGCAGTTCCTTACCTCCCCTCGTAGTTGAGGGATAAATCTTGGTTTTTGGATCTCTCAAGATCTTCATAATGATAAGCAGATATAAATCCCAAGTGACTCAAAGAATAGAGCTATGCTCCCCGGCAACGGCGCCAGAAAATAGTCTTGATAACCCACAAGTATAGGGGATCGCAACAGTTTTCGAGGGTAAAGTATTCAACCCAAATTTATTGATTCGACACAAGGGGAGCCAAAGAATATTCTCAAGTATTAGCAGCTGAGTTGTCAATTCAACCACACCTGGAAACTTAATATCTGCAGTAAAGTATTTAGTAGCAAAGTAATATGATAGTAGTGGTAACGGTAGCAAAAGGTAACAGTAGCAAAAGTAATGTTTTTGGTATTTTGTAGTGATGATAGCAATAGCAACAGAAAAGTAAATAAGCGAAGAACAATATGTGGAAAGCTCGTAGGCAATGGATCGGTGATGCAGAATTATGCCGGATGCGGTTCATCATGTAACAATCATAACATAGGGTGACACAGAACTAGCTCCAATTCATCAATGTAATGTAGGCATGTATTCTGAATATAGTCATACGTGCTTATGGAAAAGAACTTGCATGACATCTTTTGTCCTACCCTTCCGTGGCAGTGGGGTCCTAGCGGAAACTAAGGGATATTAAGGCCTCCTTTTAATAGAGTACCGGACCAAAGCATTAACACATAGTGAATACATGAAGTCCTCAAACTATGGTCATCACCGATAAGTATCCTGATTATTGTCACTTCGGGGTTAACGGATCATAACACATAATAGGTGACTATAGACTTGCAAGATAGGATCAAGAACTCTCATATATTGATGAAAACATAATAGGTTCAGATCTGAAATCATGGCACTCGGGCCCTAGTGACAAGCATTAAGCATAACAAAGTCATAGCAACATCAATCTCAGAACATAGTGGATACTAGGGATCAAACCCTAACAAAACTAACTCGATTACATGATAGATCTCATCCAACCCATCACTGTCCAGCAAGCCTACGATGGAATTACTCACGCACGGCGGTGAGCATCATGAAATTGGTGATGGAGGAAGGTTGATGATGACGATGGCGACGTATTACCCTCTCCGGAGCCCCGAACGGACTCCAGATCAGCCCTCCCGAGAGGTTTTAGGGCTTGGTGGCGACTCCGTATTGTAAAACGCGATGATTTCTTCTCTCTGATTTTTTTCTCTCCGAAACCAAATATATAGAGTTGGAGTTGAGGTCGGAGGAGCTCCAGGGGGCCCACGAGGTAGGGAGCGCACCCTAGGGGGGCAGGCGCGCCCCCACCCTCGTGGACAGAGTGTGGGCCCCCTGGTCTTCATCTTTTGCAAGGATTATTTATTATTTCTGAAAAGATGTTCCGTGAAGTTTCAGGTCATTCCGAGAACTTTTATTTCTGCACATAAATGACACCATGGCAATTCTGCTGAAAACAGCGTCAGTCCAGGTTAGTCCCATTCAAATCATGCAAGTTAGAGTCCAAAACAAGGGCAAAAGTGTTTGGAAAAGTAGATACGACGGAGACGTATCAGGGACGAGCGATGGTCTTTTCCTACCAATCTATCCCCCTAGGAGCATGCGCGTAATACTTTGCTTTGATAACTTGTAGATTTTTGCAATAAGTATATGAGTTCTTTATGACTAATGTTGAGTCCATGGATTATACGCACTTTTATTCCTTCCACCATTGCTAGCCTCTCTAATACCGCGCACCTTTCGCCGGTATCATACACCCACCATATACCTTCCTCAAAATAGCCACCATACCTACCTATTGTGGCATTTCCATAGCCATTCCAAGATATATTGCTATGCAACTTTCCACCGTTCCGTTTATTATGACACATTCCATCATTGTCATATTGCTTAGCATGATCATGTAGTTGACATCGTATTTGTGGCAAAGCCACCGTTCATAATTCTTTCATACATGTCACTCATGAGTCATTGCACATCCCGGTACACCGCCGGAGGCATTCATATAGAGTCATATCTTGTTCTAAGTATTGAGTTGTAATTCTTGAGTTGTAATTAAATAAAATGTGATGATCATCATTATTAGAGCATTGTCCCAGTGAGGAAAGGATGATGGAGACTATGATTCCCCCATAAGTCGGGATGAGACTCCGGACGAAAATAAATAAATAAAAGAGGCCAAAGAAGCCCAAATAAAAAATGAGAGAAAAAGAGAGAAGGGGCAATGCTACTATCCTTTTACCACACTTGTGCTTCAAAGTAGCACCATGATCTTCATGATAGAGAGTCTCCTATGTTGTCATTTTCATATACTAGTGGAAATTTTACATTATAGAACTTGGCTTGTATATTCCAATGATGGGCTTCCTCAAAATGCCCTAGGTCTTCGTGAGCAAGCGAGTTGGATGCACACCCACTTAGTTTATTTTGTTGAGCTTTCATACACTTATAGCTCTAGTGCATCCGTTGCATGGCATTCCCTACTCACTCACACTGATATCTATTGATGGGCATCTCCATAGCCCGTTGATACGCCTAGTTGATATGAGACTATCTTCTCCCTTTTTGTCTTCTCCACAACCACCATTCTATTCCACATATAGTGCTATATCCATGGCTCACGCTCATGTATTGCGTGAAGATTGAAAAAGTTTGAGAATGTCAAAAGTATGAAACAATTGCTTGGCTTGTCATCGGGGTTGTGCATGATTTAAATACTTTGTGTGGTGAAGATAGAGCATAGCCAGACTATATGATTTTGTAGGGATAACTTTCTTTGGTCATGTTATTTTGAGAAGACATGATTGCTTTGTTAGTATGCTTGAAGTATTATTATTTTTATGTCAATATCAAACTTTTGTCTTGAATCTTATGGATCTGAACATTCATGCCAAAATGAAGAGAATTACTTAGAGAAATATGTTAGGTAGCATTCCACATCAAAAATTCTATTTTTATCATTTACCTACTCGAGGACGAGCAGGAATTAAGCTTGGGGATGCTTGATACATCTCCAACGTATCTATAATTTTTAATTGATCCATGCTATATTATCTACTGTTTTGGACATTATTGGGCTTTATTATCCACTTTTATATTACTTTTGGGACTAACCTATTAACCGGAGGCCCAGCCCAGAATTGCTGTTTTTTGCCTATTTCAGAGTTTAGTTTCGCAGAAAATATCAAACGGAGTCCAAACGGAATGAAACCTTCGGGAACGTGATTTTCGGAACGAACATGATCCAGGAGACTTGGACCCTACGTCAAGCAACAAAGGGAAGGCCACGAGGTAGGGGCGCCTACCCCCCCCTCCCCCCCCCCTAGGCGCGCCCTCCACCCTCGTGGGCCCCGTGTTGCTCCACCGACGTACTTCTTCCTCCTATATATACCTACGTACCCCCAAACGATCAGATACGGAGCCAAAAACCTAATTCCACCGCCGCAACCTTCTGTATCCACGAGATCCCATCTTGGGGCCTGTTTTGGAGCTCCGCCGGAGGGGGCATCCATCACGAAGGGCTTCTACATCAACACCATAGCCTCTCCGATGAAGTGTGAGCAATTTACCTTAGACCTTCGGGTCCATAGTTATTAGCTAGATGACTTCTTCTCTCTTTTTGGATCTCAATACAAAGTTCTCCCCCTCTCTTGTGGAGATCTATTCGATGTAATCTTCTTTTTGCGGTGTGTTTGTTGAGACCGATGAATTGTGGGTTTATGATCAAGATTATCTATGAACAATATTTGAATCTTCTCTGAATTCTTTTATGTATGATTGGTTATCTTTGCAAGTCTCTTCGAATTATCAGTTTGGTTTGGCCTACTAGATTGATCTTTCTTGCAATGGGAGAAGTGCTTAGCTTTGGGTTCAATCTTGTGGTGTTCTTTCCTAGTGACAGCAGGGGCAGCAAGGCACGTATTGTATTGTTGCCATCGAGGATAACAAGATGGGGTTTTTATCATATTGCATGAATTTATCCATCTACATCATGTCATCTTGCTTAAGGCGTTACTCTGTTTCCATGAACGTAATACTCTAGATGCATGCTGGATAGCGGTCGATGAGTGGAGTAATAGTAGTAGATGCAGGCAGGAGTCGGTCTACTTGTCTCGGACGTGATGCATATATACATGATCATACCTAGATACTCTCATAACTATGCTCAATTATGTCAATTGCTTAACAGTAATTCGTTCACCCACCGTAAAATACTTATGCTCTTGAGAGAAGCCACTAGTGAAACCTATGGCCCCCTGGTCTATCTTCATCATATTAATCTTCCAATACTTATTTATTTCCTTTGCTTTTATTTTACTTTGCATCTTTATCACAAAAATACCAAAAATATTATCTTATCATATCTATCAGATCTCACTCTCGTAAGTGACCATGAAGGGATTGACAACTCCTTATCGCGTTGGTTGCTAGGAGTTATTTGTTTTGTGCAGGTACGAGGGACTCGCACGTAGCCTCCTACTGGATTGATACCTTGGTTCTCAAAAATTAAGGAAAATACTTACGCTACTTTGCTGCATCATCCTTTCCTCTTCAAGGAAATCCAACGCAGTGCTCAAGAGGTAGCACTATCTCAGACTTACCTAAATCCGAGTTCGGTTAATTTTGAAAATATTTGGATATGATTTGGAGTCATTTTCTTGTACGGAAAGTCCAGCCGTCTCATAAATAGGTGAGAGGTGACGGCCGATTAAACAACACACAATCGATCAATCCGTCTACCACTTTTTACCTTTACCTTTTTCTTCTCCTTTGTTTTTCTTCTTCCTTGTTCTTCGTTCATTCTTCTTGTTGCGGGGCGGCCATCAACAAGGCCCTAAGGGCGGTCAAGTCGACCTAGGGCAACCCATAGCCGCCGCGCGCCCTGACGACGTCCCTCGCGGGCCTGTTGGGTTTCGGGCCTTCGAAAGTGCCTGCCAGATTGCTTGCACACCGAGCTTCCAGCCGGGTCTCCTTCGATGTGAGATGCGGTTTGGTTTGTCCTTTGGCATCACCGGCGATTTCGAGCATCACCGGGGATTACAAGACGAACATCCCATAGATAAACCAAGTGTTGAGGGAATCGAGCACTACCGGGGATTTCAAGAGTGCCATCACCGGCGACGATAGCCCTTTGGCCTGGTTGACTAACCTCAAGTCAAAAAGCGGTGTGGCAGGATGGCTACTGTAGTAAATAGAACAGTCAAATTTTGGAAATCAGTGGGGTCTATGAAAAATGGCATCAGAAATTGTGTTAGATTGAGATTACGTTCCATCTTATTCAGGACCTCTCTCGAGATTTAGAAAGCATAATACTTTCGAAATCTAGTGAATATAGATATGCTGACCTCCACCTTATTTGTCTTCCGTGTTTCTATAGACTTTGCATTACTGAAACTAAACAAGAGAGCAATGCTATAAAGAAATCAGATCTGGAACTTGTGTGGTAGCTACTTCTGGATCCTACTTTGTTATGGCTTTATTTGCCATTTTTCTTTGTTTCATTTATATTGTTATTACTATGATATGACCTAGGGAAGATCTTGCTTTCTTACTGTAAATGTGTGGGAAGTCATTCCTTTGTGCTCTCATCTGGAAACTCAATTTCTGGTTTAATGCACCACGGAAGGTTTTCTCGTTGCCTGGGTAAACCATTAGCAGAGGTAGCTGGTGATTTCAAGATTCCAGATGATGTATCATTCCTTTATGGAAATATCTTGCTTCTTGTCCTTGCCTTTTATTGGTGCAGAATTTTCTTGAAAAACGATCTTATATTGTGGGATGGAGGGAGTACATCATAGGAAACTGTATATGTCTTAGTCATATGTTACTCTTTCACCTGTCTTTTTCAGTTGGATAAATACGATGATGATGTAGAACAGAGTAAGTTGCCGTGTTGTTCTTACTTTGTCCACACTAACAGACTATTATTATGTCATCCAGAAAAAATTGCCATCACCTGGATTGCAGGTTGAGGTCATTATGTTAGATTATGACGGTTAGAAACCACCGAAACAAAAACCAGCTGATGTATCCACCGATAAGAAATCTGATGATGATTCATGCACGTGCACCGGCGCCAACGAAAGCAGTGCTGCACCCATAGAGCCCAACAAAGAAGCTGGAAGCGATGATAATCATGATGCTAAGATGGATCATCCAAGGGCAGGAAGGAGAAGAGCCGTGGCCAAGGTGCAGCAAATTCAGCCATAGCTTCTGAAACAAAATTGCACAGGGGACATCAGCTGCTGCTAGCGGAATGGAGAACATAACAGTATGAAGTTCAAGGCCATCGTCCAGAGGAGTTTGGTTTGCCATGTGTACAGCTTCGCTCCCCTGAGACCATGATTGATTGCCACTTTAAATCAAGAATAGCAAAGTTGAACAGACGAATTAGTTTATTTTTGGAAACGTTACAACTTGACGAGTTCAAGACAAGCATAGGGCTACCAGGTGCATATGAAGAACAGGTATATGTTGAGAGACAGAACATGGGAAATAGCTAGATTCGCAAAGGAAGAAACGTTAGAAATAGTATAGACAGCGCAGAAGGTGCTCCACAAATCACCATATGGAAGTGAATTCCAAAGCGTGAATGCTCCACAAGACATCACAAGATAAAATCTCCTACTTCCTCCGTCCGAAAAAGCTTGTCCCAAACTTGTCTTCCAAATGAATGTATCTAGCACTAACTTGGTGCTAGATACATCCATTTGAGGGACAAGCTTTTTCGTTAAGAGGGAGTATAAGTCTTTTAAGAGATTTCACTACAAACTACATACAGATGTATATAGACATATTTTAGAGTGTAGATTCACTCATTTTGCTCCGTATGTAGTCCATAGTGAAATCTCTAAAAAGACTTATATTTAGGAACGGAGGGAGTAATTTATCATTCTAGGCATGCAGCTCAGATATAGAACTTAAAACACGGCACTGGATACTAGGATAGTTTTCAAAGCGACCAAGCAAATGTTCACACCACTCATTTTAACATAGGAGTCACATGATTGGTAGCTAGGCCTTGCAGGCCCGGACTGTCCGGGCGACGCTCATTCGTTCATTACAGGCTTGTTCTCGTTGGCCTTGAACCTCTGGTCCTTCGGCTTCTGCTCTTCCATTTTCCTGCCATCAGCAAAACAAAGGGAGTTAGTCACTTGAATTCAGCATTCATCACATGTACTGCAATTTAGGAGTCGTTGCCAAAGTTCGATGCAAATGGGTCTTTCTAAAATGCATTTTGTAACTGCTCCTTAGTGCTAAGCAACAACACAAAAACCATCTAAACATTGACTTGGTTAAGAATTAGGGAACACAAGTGTGTGACTGATGATTAATCAGTAAGAACAAGCTCAGTTTCACAGACAGCTTTCTACCATTGCATGTTTGTAGTCATATAAACTGCCATGTGGGTTAACCAAGTGTACACCACCAAAGGCACATGCACATTTCATCGAGCTCCTACCATCAATCACAGAACTACCATGGGCGTTTATTTAGTACACAGCCCCTTGGATAAAGTCACGAGTTTGTTGCTCTCTCAGCAATTCTCCAACAGCGAGGTTATGGCACTCTATAGTACAACAATAGGATGTTGCTGAGTTACCTGTTACTTCATATTCATTATTCAAATAAGAGCAGAGAAAGCACCTACAAGAGTACTCTCTAGCTCCTAAGCAAGACAAGGAGACTTACCATCTAAACTGAAACAATATTTTAAGATACCATGGTTACCTAAGAATATCAAATAAGCTTTCCACCGTAACCTAGACCACCACAATAATATTAAGACAACAGATGCCTACTTGAGAATATTAAACAAACTTTACAAACTTTGAGCAACCACAGTGTTTAGTTCATTTATAAGGCTGCACATGCTCTTACAGGTAAAAACTTTGTTAGCAAGGCAATTTGACCACCTAGTACAATCATCAAATGTTTCAAATCCAACCATTTTCATGTAAAATGTTGAACGAGAAAAAGTTGCTGCAGATTGCAAGCACCAAGAACCTCCACGTCTCCAACTTTCTTTTGACTCCCAATTCTAATAACCTCAGTAAAATAACCTCATCTAGGAAGGCAGCAAGGCAGTAGTTCCTTGTGTGCTCATTTATGATTAGCCTCTTTTTTTATTGCGGGACTACAAACGAGCAAGCCCACACAAGACATGACTTCTCTATCGATCAACGCACACAACCATGTGGACCAATCTAATCGAACAAACGCCTCTCGTCGAGCCCCTAACCACACGGCCTCAAGGGAAATTTTCTACGGCAAGAACAAGGAATACACGCACAGATCGGACGCTACAGCACATCTTTTCATGAGGGAACCAGCACGAATCGAGAGCAAGAACAACCACGGGGCATTCACACCGCACCGATAGCACGAATTAATCGCTCGTGGAACCCGAATCGTGAACACACAAGGTCCCTAACTGGCAGAACAGATCTGCAGGGGATGAGACGGGGCTGCGAAGGGGGAGAGGTTACCTCTTGTCGGAGGACGCGCCGCCCTTCTGGCTGAGGAAGGAGCGGAACAGGGGGGAGTTGACGTCGTAGATCATCTTTCTTCTTCTTCGCTGCCGCCGCCGCCGCCGATGTGAAGAGCCTAGCTAGGGTTCGTGGGAGAGGGTGAGACGCACGGGTTCCAATCTTCCAGAGGCTGCTTTGTACCCTCACCTTCGCGGATCTACATCAATCGACGGCCGGCCCGTCGGGCTCCAGGCCGTCTGAAGGTAAACGGGCCCCCGGAGGGGAAAATGGGCCCTAAAATCTTCAGAAAGGTTTATTTTCCATTTAGAGAGAAAGTGAGATGACAAGTGAAAGTGCTCTTGTGACCTCGAGCTCACACGCACACTTTGTTGCAGTAAAATCCGGAAAAATATTACTACACAAATTTAAGGGATCTGATTTTTTTTTGCTTGCTACAAATATTGATGTGCGTTTCACATGCGTGCTAATTTTCCTGATGGAGTCTCGGCAGAAAAAACGAAATTGATGCTCTAGAACTCACACGGTGCATTTTAAAATTGAACCAACAAATCATATCGAAATAAAACGAACCGAACCATTTTTGTGGTTGTTATTTTTTTTTGGTTTTATGTATGGAACGAGATTTCCTTAACATTTTAAATTTTAGTTTTTTTTTGTACATACAAAAAACCGAACGATTAACCAAATTAAAAAATATTTATATTTCTTGAGCAACCAGCCCTACTTAGGCAGTTAGGCTCAAAAGATCTTGTAACATAGTAAACTTTTTGTGCATGAGTCAGATTCCTGCTAAGCATGTCCATTTTTCTTGTAACATAGTCATTTGTTTCTTGCAAAATATACTAAGCACGTCCATAAACAAAAGCAAAGTATACATTGCACATTTGCATGCACGGACAATCATCAAGGCATGAATCCATGCATGCAAATATACTTATAAATGTTTTCTATAAAAGAAGTGTATGTGTTTTGAGTCATTAATTTGCAAAAATTATTATGTCATTTTTAAATTCGCATCAACTTCGGTTATTATGGTATATACTAAAATTGGACCATATTTAAATTTTGTATCATATTTACCAAAGTATCAATACTATACAAACCAAAGAAAATACAACGAAACCATATAAATTGAATAAACCGAATGCAAAGTGTTATCCAAAATGCTTCCAAAAACACTCTTTTTGGAGCATTGAATTATTTTTTGCCGAGACCTTCACGAATGTCATTTCATGGCGAAATTTTGCGCGCATGTGGAACACATATTAATGTTTGTCATAAAACCAGATTTTTCTGTTTAGAAAAAGAAGCATTTTTTTTGAATTCCACAAAATTCTTTTCTCTCGGCCAACGCGCTTCAAAACGAAGCTAGGACTGTCCCGGTCGGTCATTAGCAGTTGTCTCTTCCCAAATCACCGGGATGGGCCGATGATCAGAATTTATAATCATTCAGATGGTGTAGTTTATCTGCTCGACTAATATGGGTATGTTGCACCATTAATCATTTCGGCCCACATAGCGGTCATCGCGACTCGTCGCTCGTGGGGTAGTCGGTGGTTGATAATTTGGCACTGCACACCACCCAGCTCTGAAATGATGCAATTAGCTAAGCTCATCGTGGGGCGGTGGTACTCATGGCAGCAATGTTGCATGCAAAATATACATTATCTTTCCACATCTGGGTGCCTAGGAAAAAATCTACCAAGAAAACCTCAGGGGGAGCAATGATGTTGAGAGCATGTCTCGTGCAACGAGTGCGCCGAGGCCTTCTGGGCCATTAGATGTGAAACCAAGGAACATGATCCATCAGCATGGGGAGTTGCTGGTACTTTCTCAGATTTACCTTGAAGTGTAGCTAAATTCTGTACCCACCCACCCCCTCTCTCTCTTGTTTCTCATCCTCTGCCCCTTCTTCTCTCCTGTGCCGCCGTATGCCATGGGAGCTATGGTTACAAAAATTGCTCGATGTCATCTCTCTCCCTCTCCTTCCTCTCATGTACCATGGGCAAAGATCTCTGGCATAGAAGCTAACCGAGCCCCATCTTCCTCTCTATCGACTGTAATCATTGATTTATTTGGCAGGGACCTTACAGCGATGCCTCGTTGATGTCGCGATGTCGTCCGGGGCACCGATTCTATAGCGGCACAGAAGTTGACGGTCTTCCGCCATTCAAATATCAAGGGTATGTTTTCTTCTTCCCTTACCCATGAGTTTGACTATATTTTGTTCTTCCAATTTGATTGTATTTCCCCAATTAGTTTGAAACCAGTGGCATTGGGAACAATCATGTTAATATGCGCTGAATAAATGTACGATCTGAAATTATAAGCGTAAAATGTTTATCTCAATTGCAGCAGTAATATTGGAAATAGAAAAAATGAGGTGCTTTTTTTTCACCGTCATATTTATAAACGTTTCCGCAGATATATGAAGAAATCAATGCTTCAGCAGATATCAATTCGAGCTCAGTGCTAGCATGCAGAACACATAAAGGTGTGGTACTAGGGGGAGCCAGGATTTGGGTATAGGGGGGCCAAGCAAAGTTGAGAAAAAAATCAGTGCAAAAAATTAAGTACCTAATACTATATTAGTGTGTAGCTTCGAATGCTTAAAAATATAGTTAAATTTGTATTATTTAAATTCAGAATAAATTGTCTCCAATTGGACCAGGATTGGTAACTTGCACATTCGCCTCGTTAACAATATCATTAGGCTGGGAAACTCGAAACAACATGCTTAAAATCGAATTAATCTCTGTGATGTTCTGCGGCGCTTTTCTTTTCATAACCACTTAGAAAAAGCAACCAACCAAAAGAAATCTAAAAAGAACTAGCATCGTAATTCACCATTAAAATAACTACAATCTGATTTAGAATTTTGATACATCTAAGATGAGAGTTGAGAGAGATTAGTAGAAGTGATGCTAACCTTGGCTGGTTGACTGGGTTGCTAGAGAATTAACGGGATTTAATCGGACTCAAATCTGATCATAAGGAGAGCAACCATTTGAGGAGCGCTCCTTCGGGAGCCTACACAACGATCACATGGGATGGGCTAAGAGCGTGTCACGCGCTCTCAGCCGCCTTCACGTGCCGCTCTCTCTTTGGATTTTATTTTTTCGCACGCGTTTTTGGCTTTTTAGATGATTTTTCTAAGGTTTTTTACTTTTTGTTTTTTCACCTGTCTTTCTTAGCTTTTTGAAAAAATAGAACAAAAAAACTTGTTTTTTTTCCGTGAGTGGCATGATTTTGCTTCCGCGAGAGGTACGGCCGTGCCTTTCAGAAACAAAAAAAAACACATTTTCTCTTTTTTTCTGTGAGAGGCATGGCCGCGCCCTCGGAAACAAAAAAAATTGTTTTCTCTTTCTTTCTTTTTTCTGTCAGAAGCACGGTTTTTCTTCCGCAAGAGGCACAATACAGGAAAAAATATGCGTATTCTCTTTTTTTTTTCTTCCGCGAGAGCATGGTTTTGTTTCCGCGAGAGGCACGGTCGTGCCTCTTGGAAACGAAAAAAATGTGGTTTCTCTTCTTTTTTTTCTTTCGTGAGAGGCACAATTGTGCCTTTCGGAAACAAAAAAACATGTTTTTTATTTTTTTTCTTGCGTGAGAGGCACAATTTTGTTTCCGTGAGAGGCATGGATTTGCTTCCGCGAGTGGCATGGTCGTGCCTTTCGAAAACGGCTTCCGGAAAGTGAAACAAACGTGCTTCTGATTTGATTTTTTCACCCGTTTTTTCCATGAAAAAAGTTCATCAAAACGTATTAATATGTGATCTAGTTTTGAAAATCTCGGCGCGAGGAATTCAAGGGTGAAAATGATTTGAGATTTGAACGCATGGTTTCAGAGATAAAACGGTTTGAATAAAATGATAAAAAAGAAAAAAATTAGGTTACCACAAGTGACACACATACAACGCGCCATTTGTCACAACTAGAAAGATAGAAGTGATCTTTAAAAAAGTACTCCTCAATTAGTGATTTCAGATCATGAGCAGGAGCGAGGAGGCAACGGTAATCGCGCTCAAAGCACTTGTTAATCATGTCGGGGGCTAGTTTCTTTAGGGTAAAGTTAACGCCCTGGACTAGTACAGGAGGAGCGGAGCGGAGATCATGACTTGAATTGGGCTTTATTCCTCGTTCTCCTATGGCTTTATGGCCATGAAGACGTGGTGGATCCCGTTCCATGTCGGCGGCAGGGCTTCGCCTTTAGAATTATTTTGCGTTTTGTAGGGTTTGTGTCATGTTCATGAAGGCGAGGCGGCCGCGGCTTTCTGAAGATGGGATAAAGTTCTCCCACCTAGTCTTCGTCTGGATGACAATTTTAGCGTCGTCAGAGGGTGTGTGAAGGTTTGCTTCGATGGATCCCATGGTGTTCAGTCGGCGTTTTTCTTCGGTGAATCTGTTTGGATTCGGTCTTCATTCGTGTGTAGGTTGGATCCTTCTGATCTACGTTTCTCTTCATCGATAGCGGTTACTTTTCTGGTGCGCTGGTCCTCTGTGGCCTTAGTACGATGATTTCCCGACTGTCTACTACAACAACGTTTGCCTAGTTCTGGTGATGGAGGGGCGATGACGGCGGCGCGCCTTCGTCTCGCTCCAATATTTGTAGTCGTCGCTAGGTGGTCTACGTACCTGAATATAATATTATTATTTTTACTTCTATTGTTTGTTGTACAACCTTGATAATTGATGAATAGATTGGAAATTTCCCGTTTTTTTTTGAAGAAAGACTTCTCCCCATTTCATATTTTCAGCATTTATATTTTTTTCTAGAGATGATGATACGAAACACGGTTTATAATTTGATCTAAGGTGCTGATTTCTTGAGCCATTTTAAACATGTAAACTTCATTTTCCACAAGGCCATCAATATGCTGCTTTTCAATTCTCTTTGCTTAGTAGTTCATGTAATGTTAAATGCTCAGTAACTGGGTCATTTTTCTCTTTTATATTTTTGTGGTAATGGAATCTCATATTAATTATTATGTTTTCACTGCTATGGCTTGTTCTCAATCTGTAGCGCAAACTAACTTACAATATATATATATATATATATATAGGGTCGCGTTATTCGTCACCCTGGGTGAGGAAAAGTTATTCTTCACCCCCTCTTTTTTATCATCAATACATCGTAATTTTACGTTCCGTAAGTTTTGTCTTATTTTTGACGCAAAAAGAGACCGTAATAAAATATATAATCGCCATAAAAAATATTTTATGTTATGTAAAATTACAAACGTAAAAACATAGTCTAAAATACACATAAATTGTAAATTTTCTTGTCTTATGACCTATATTTTTATTTTCTTATATCAAATTTTACGTAGTGAATGAATAGAAATGTAACTATTTGAATTCCAAACGTAATTTAATTATGAAATGATCGTAAGATTACCTCGGGTAAAGAATAACTTATTCTGCACCTTGAGTGATGAATAGTAACACTATATATATATATATATGACTTTTATAACTACCAAACGTTTGGATTTTAGCAATAGGCAAGAACGATTCTTACTTCACTCCAATTATATACACGCATGCATTAGAATGCCAAATTTCCTTCCACCTACACTTCTTCCTCTAATTACATGCATATATGCACTAAATGACAAAAAGCTGATGTCATCCTAGATTCTTTCTTTTTCAAACTTCAAAATGTTTTCTAGCTTAAACTGTCACTCCGATTGAAAAACCGTCTTCACAAAAAAAAATCAACTCGACGAGATCTTCGAAAGTAGATCCCATGTTGATATGTGCTGACGACTTTTTTTTCGGACCAAAAGTTACCACATATGGGCTATGTAAGTTATCACACTTGTCATACATAAATTACCGTGTCATTTACACAGAAGTTACCGGGGTATGTTTGTCATCAAACTTTTGTCTCGGGGTCAAAAGTGATTGTGGTGTTTGTAGTGAGTTGTCAGCTTTATTGTGTGTATGTTACCATGTTTCATAAAAGTTATCGAGGCATGTTTTTCAACCATTTTCATTCACCCCGTCAAAAAATTTCCGTGATGTTTGTATATGAGTTATCAGCTCTCGTATTATCATGTTGTTTACACATGAGTTAATGGGAGGTATTTTTCAACAACTTTTTGCCCTGGTGAAAAAGTTACCATGGCTGGATTGAGTAAGTTATCAGCTCTGTTAGATGTATATTATCATGCTATTAACATATAAGTTATCAGGGTATGTTTTTCAGCAAACTTTTTGTAACACCCTCGATGCGACTATAGCTCCCACGTGTCGAGGGACGACTTAGAGACATAATCGCATTGAAGGCATATGTCGCAAGTGAGGTAATCTTCACACAACCCATGTAATAAAATAGGGGAAAGGTACATAGTTGGCTTACAATCGCCACTTCACACAAGTACATGAATAAAGCATTACATCATCCAAATACAATCAAGGTCCGACTACGGAACCCAAAATAAAAGAAGAACCCCAAATGCGACGAAGGTCCCCGATTGACCCCAACTGGGCTCCACTACTGATCAACTAGAACGAAACAACACAAAGGTCAAGTTCTTCATCGAGCTCCTCCTGAGCTTGGTTGCGTCATCTGCACGGACTCATCGGCACCTGCAAACTGGTTTTGGAAGTATCTGTGAGCCACAGGGACTCAGCAATCTCGCACCCTCGCGATCAAGACTATTTAAGCTTATGGGTAAGGTAAAGGTATGAGGTAGAGCTGCAGCAAGCGACTAGCATATATGGTGGCTACCAAACGCAAAAGAGAGCGAGAAGAGAAGGCAAAGCACGATCGAGAAATCTATGATCAAGAAGTGATCCTATAACAACCTACATCAAGCATAACTCCAACAACCGTGTTCACTTCCCGGACTCCGCCGGAAAGAGACCATCACGGTTACACACGCGGTTGATTTATTTTAATTAAGGTCGACTTCAGGTTTTCTACAACCGGACGTTAACAAATTTCCATCTGCCCATAACCGCGGGCACGGCTTTCGAAAGTTCAAATCCCTGCAGGGGTGTCCCAACTTAGCCCATCACAAGCTCTCACGGTCAACGAAGGAAAAGACCTCCACCCGAGACGTTCCGATCAGACTCGGTATCCCGGTACAACAAGACATTTCGACAGGGTAAAACTAAACCAGCAACACCGCCCGAATGTGCCGACAAATCCCGATAGGAGCTGCACATATCTCTTTCTCAGGACACACTCAGATTGTTTTAGGTACGGATAAGCCAGCCCAGAGTTGCCCCTGGTGGCCACCGGCAGCTGACAGGTGGACCAACACTCAGAGGAGCACTGGCCCGGGGGGGGGGGTAAAATAATGATGACCCTTGAGTCTGCAGAACCCAAGGGAAAGAAAAGGCTAAGTGGCAAATGGTAAAACCAAGGTTGGGCATTGCTGGAGGAGTTTTATTCAAGGCGAACTGTCAAGGGGTTCCCATTATAACCCAACCGCGTAAGGAACGTAAAATCCGGGAACATAACACCGATATGACGGAAACTAGGGCGGCAAGAGTGGAACAAAACACCAGGCATAAGGCCGAGCCTTCCACCCTTTACCAAGTATATAGATGCATTAATTAAATAAGATATATTGTGATATCCCAACAAGTAAACATGTTCCAACAAAGAACAACATCTCCATGTTCCAACAAGGAACAAACTTCAATCTTCACCTGCAACTAACAACGCTATAAGAGGGGCTGAGCAAAGCGGTAACATAGCCAATCAACGGTTTGCTAGGTCAAGGTGGGTTAGAGGCTTGGTTCAACACTATGGGAGGCATGATAAGCAAGTGGTAGGTATCGTAGCATAGGCATAGCAAAAGAGCGAGCATCTAGCAAAGCAAAGATAGTAGTGATTTCGAGGGTATGGTCATCTTGCCTGAAATCCCGCAAGGAAGAAGAACGAGTCCATGAAGACGACAAACGAACGTAGATGAACAGATCCTCACCACACGACGTTATCGGAACCAACCCGAAGAAGCAAACACCGGAAAAGAAGCACACAACAAAGTAAACAACCAACACATGAACATGGTATGATATGCGGGATGCGGTATGCGATGCATATGCATGATTGGACAAGGAATGCATGAACCTGGCCTCAACTTGGAAATCCAAGTGTGACACTGGAAAGATGAGATGAAATCGCTTGAAAATGATATAAAGATCACCGGAATCGGAGTTACGGTTTGAAAATGGCAAGCAATTCAAATATGACACCGGTCTGCGATTTACAGCAAGTAGCCATCTAAATGCAATGAGATAAACATGCTACAGCACTCAAACATGGCATCAAAACACATGGCAGGGAAGCATTCAAGATGCTTGACAAAAGTCTAGCACTGAGCTACGGTCAATTCATCCATTAACAGGTTCAAACAAGCATGGCAAAAACACAAATGGCAAAACAGATCTCAGACTTAGTGAAATTAACACTTGTCTGAAATTTCAGATCATATAGCCCTCTTCGGAGCAACAAAACAACATGCTACATGACCTGAACATGACAAAGTAAGACATGGCATGGAGCTACTCAAATAGCTTAACAAAAGTCCCTTAGTGACCTTGAGCCAAAAGGGATCAGAAAATATACTAACAAGCACACGAACATAGCAAAAACATAATCAGTTTTCAGACTGTGAAAACTGACACATGCTGGAATATAACTCAAGTAGGCATGTTTACGAGTTCGATGCACTCACTACGGTGCAAGTCATGGCAAGACAAGCATACATCCATTAAGAAGGCACAAAATACAAGCTAGACATGGCAAGAACAATGGCATAGCATGCACGGATCAACTACAACATCATCAGCAAAATTGCAAACAAGTTGACAATCTGCCCACATTCACAACGAAGCAAAAGTAGAGCTCGATTGACTCAAGCTAGGATGCTCCATAATTGCAAACAAAGGCATGGATGGATAGAGCACTACAATATTAATAAAACTCCTTTACTGATCATCCTCAAAAGAGGCACGGATCACTAGGAAACAACACGAACATATGGCATCATGAGATAAACAATCCCAGGACTTAGTGAAATTACTAAGTCCCTGAAAACAGAATTACCAGGTACCTCACTTTGCAAGCTTGCACTAGGCACCACACACATCACAAAAATACGTGGGTTGCACCTCTGGAAAGATAACAAAACCCTTAACAAAACATATGTAGAACATCAGGGCATAACATGCACACATTAATCATGGCAAAAATGACAAAAGTCTAAGATGGAGTAGCAGATCTGACAATTAACTCAAGTAGCCCTCTTCTAACAGCATTTCGGGCATCAAGATGAACTCAAATGAAAATGATGCAATGGAATGAAATGATGTACTCTCTGAGATGAACATTTTGATATGCTATATGCATGAATCGGAGCTACGGATGCAAAGTTACGAGGTTGTGAACATGGCAACTTGGATCTGGAATTCCTGGGACTTAGAGAAAATATACCTCCGCGAAAAGTCAACGCGGGACGGGGATATCCCGGACGGAGCGGATCGGGACGAGGGGAGGCGTTTGGTTCACCGGACCGGTGGATCTCATCCAACTGGATCCAGATCCGAAGCGGGTCGGGTCCGGCGGCGACGAAGCCGGCCGGAGTCGGGGAAGATGGCGGCAGAGCTCAACTCCGGCGCGGCCGAGGGCTGCGGGCGGCGCGAGGCGGCATGAGGAGGCGGGCGGCGCATGGTGGCGGCGGCGCGGACTTTCGAGGCGGCGGCGCGGGCCATGCGGCGGAAGCGGAGCCGAGCGGCGATGAGCGGCGCTGGCGACGAGCGCTGCCGCGGCGAGGGAAGCGGTGCGGCTCGGTGCGGCCGTGGCATGACTTTCCGGCGACAGGCGGCGGGCGGAGGCGCGGGGGCGCGCGGTCTGGCGGTGGCGACCGGATCCGGGCCCGCGCGGGCCTGACATGGGCCGCGGCGGGCCGGTGGGAGGCGCGGGGCGGCGGGGCAGCCACGTGGCGGCGGCGGAGTGGAGAGGGGCGCTGGCGGGCTGAGGTGGCGGCGCGCGATTCGCCGGAGTGAGGTGGCTGGTGGCGGTGGACATGTCCGGGCACGGGGTGGACGCGTCCGGTGGCGCGAGGAGGACGAAGTTAGGGTTCATCCGCGAAAATTTCGGGGGAGGCCACATATTTATAGGTAGAGGGAGCTAGGAGAGTCCAAATGAGGTGCGGTTTTCGGCCACGCGATCGTGATCGAACGACCGAGAGGATGGAACAGGTTTATGTGGGTTTTGGGCCAAATTGGGGGGGTGTTGAGCTGCAACACACACGAGGTCTTTTCGGTCCCTCGGTTAACCGTTGGAGTATCAAACGAAGTCCAAATGATACGAAACTTGACAGGTGGTCTATCAGTAGTAAACCAAGGCCGCTTGACAAATCTCGGTCCAATCCGGAAATGTTTAATCCCCACACATGAAAGAAAGGTAGAAATGACCACCGGAGGAGAACGGAGCGCCGGATTGCAAAACGGACAACGGGAAAAATGCTCGGATGCATGAGACAAACACGTATGCAAATGAAATGCGCATGATGACATGATATGCAATGCATGACACGCAAGCAATGACAACGCAACAACATCGAATAACTGCACGACACCTGGCACATCGGTCTCGGGGCGTTACACTTTTATCCCGGGGTCAAAAGTTATCGTGGGGTTTGTAGTGAGTTATCAACTTTGTTGTGTGTATAAGACCGTGTTGTTTGCACAGAAAGTATCGAGGGTGAGTTTCTCAACAATTTCTTTTCTCATAGTCAAAAAAATTACCACACCTAGGCTAAGTAAGTTATCAGCTTCATTATGCATATATTATCATGATAATTACACATGAGTTATCAGAGGATGTTTTTCAGAAACTTTTTTCTCTCGCAGCAAACAGTTACCATGCCTGTTGTGTGTACATTACCATGCAATTTACACACGAGTTACCGCTGGTATCGAACAAGACATTCAACGGCGTTCCAAAAAATCGGAACATTTGCCAAATAACCTTTAAAAACCAAAGGGGTGAATGGACGAGCTAGGTTGCTGGTTCGCCGATCACTAACTTTGATGGATAACAATCTAATTAAGTGCCAAAAAAATCAGAAACTGGACAACTTGTTTTTGTGCAAACGTAGTAGAGTAGACAGGTTAAATAGCTTGTTTGTTTTAATTCTTTGAAGAAACGGAAGTTAGGCGAGGTGGTTAGCTAGCTCGGCCCGCTGCCAAGAGGTGCAAGGTTCGAATCCTACACATCACACTAGTGTTTTTGCACGAGCTTCCAACGCGACGCAGAATCAGGATCGCTCCCACGCAACGCGGATCGAGCGGCGGGGAGATCGTTCAGATCTAATGACAAAAACAGAACGTTCGGAAATTACAAATTCCATATATATATTGTAGAAAAAAGACTTCATTGCATGCCAATTAAGCACAAAATTGGGTAAAAAATTGGTTGGGGGGTAGAATGTGGCACCAAAGTGCATCAATGAAGGTTCAAATTGAGAAATTTCAAAACATGAGTAATATCAGTTACAAAAGGTTAACATCTGGCACACTAGTGTTTTTGCACGAGCTTCCAACGCGACGCAAAATCAGGATCGCTCCCACGCAATGCGGATCGAGCGGCGGGGAGATTGTTCAGATCTAATGACAAAAACAGAACGTTCGGAAATTACAAATTCCATATATATATTGTAGAAAAAAGACTTCATTGCATGCCAACTAAGCACAAAATTGGGAAAAAATTGGTTGGGGGGTAGAATGTGGCACCAAAGTGCATCAATGAAGATTCAAATTGAGAAATTTCAAAACATGAGTAATATCAGTTACAAAGGTTAACATCTGGCACATTGATATTAAGAGAAAATCTATTAACGATGGTAACAAACCCTACCACAAAGCTATACTCCACACTATTGATGACCTTTCAAAAGCACAGTATCACACATCCTAATACAACGGAAGATAAGGTGACCAGCATTTTCACACACGGTCTCAGCATGGAATGTAGGATGTTTGAATATTCCTTGGAATTGTTGGGTGCATTCAATAATTGTTTCCTCCTTTTTGTTTCTTGACGTCGTTTCCTTAGCGCTTCCTTGAGAGGCATGTGGTACAAGTGTGTACGGGTTTCCTCCCCTTGTCCGTCTGGAAGAGACACCAAGTAAAACATCTCAGCCTGCAAGCCACGCTCTTTGTTATTTTTTTATGTTGTCCCTGATAATTTGCATTGAGCTATCAACGGTGAGGCGGTGTTTTTTGTAAGGACTGTACTAACGCGCAGTTGTTCGGATTTTAAACAACAAATCAGGACGACCTAACTAGTGCGTGCATGCATGCGAGTCACGAGTGCATGCAGCCACTTTTCTTCACATGCATGTGATTACTAGTTTTTCTCTCTCTTCATGCACATGTCATGACTCTTAATACAATGCCTAATTATATGCATGCATGTAAGACAAAATTGATGACATCACTCTAGATTCTCTCATATTTTGAATTTCCAAAATGTTTTGTAGTTCAAACCGTCGGTCCGATCGAAAAATTGTTTTCACATAAAAAATTCGGCGCGACGAGACCTTCGAAACTAGATCCCATGTTGATATGTTTCGATAACTTTTTTTCCTGAGGCAAAATGTTACCACGCCTGGGTATGCAAGTTATCACGTATATGGTACATAAATTACCATAATGTTTACATAGGCAAAATTCTGGCCATAAAAATGACTTCTTCCAGCTTTCTCTCCTGATTCCGGGCATAAAAAGTGCGGAAAAGTTAATGTCATCATAGATTGTTTTTATTTTGAAATTTTAAAATGTTTTATAGCTCAGACCGCTTGTTAGATCCAAAATCTGTTTTTACAAAAAAAAATCTGCCACGGCGAGACCATGTTTTTCTGGCATGGTTCGAATACTTTTTTTTGGGTCAAAAATTATCATGCCTGGGCTAAATAAGTTACCAGCTCTGCTATGCGTATATTACCGTGTTATTTACACAGATCCAACCAAACTTTGTTTTCATCAACTTTTGTTCACGGGTCAAAGTTATCGAGGTGTTTGTACCTAAATAATCAGGTCCGAGAGCCTATATTACCATGTTATTTATACTGATGTTACCGGAGTATGTTTCCAAACAATTTTGTTACACGAGTCAAAGTTATCGTGGTGTTTGTATCTAAGTTATCAGGTCTGAGAGTGTATATTATCATGTTATTTACATGAGAAAGAAATTAGTGGTATGTTTTCAACAAATTTTTTTCATGGGTCAAAGTTATCGTGGTGTTTGTACCTAACTTATTAGGTCCAAGAGCCTATATTATCATGCTTATTACACAAAAAGTTACCAGTCGTATGTTTTTAACATCTTTTTCCCCGAGTCAAAGTTATTGTAGTGTTTGTATCTAAGTTATCAGGTCCAGGGGCATATATTACCATGTTATTATTTACATAGATGTTACCGAAGTATGTTTTCAACAACTTTTTTTCACGGGTCAAAGTTATCGTGATGTGTGTACATAACTTATCAAGTCCGGGAGTGTATATTACCATGTTATTTACAAAGAGAGTATATTTTCAACAACAACAAAAATTCACGTGTCAAAGTTATCGTGGTATTTGTACCTAAATTATCAGGTATGCGATGTATATATTACCATGCGATTTACAAAAATAAGTTACCAAGGGTGTTTTTAACAACTTATTCCCCGGGTTAAAATTACCCCTCGATGTTTATATGCAACTTATCAGCTCTGTGGTGCCTAAATTATCATGCTATTCACAAAGAAGTTATCGGTACTATATTTTCAACAACTTTTTTTACGGGGCAGAGTTATCGTGATGTTTGAACCTAAGTTATCATGTTCAGGAGCCTATATTATCGTGCTATTTACACGAAAAGTTATCGGTGGTATGTTTTTAACAACTTTTTTCACGTGTCAAAGTTTTTGTGCTGTTTGTACCTAAATTATGAGGTCTTGGATGTGTATATTACCATGCGATTTACAAATAAGTTATCAGGAATGTTTTTCAACAACTTATTCCCCGGGTTAAAATTACCCCTAGGTGTTTGTATGCAAATTATCACCTCCGTGATGCCTAAATTATCATACTATTTACATAGAAGTTATCTGGGTTCGGATTTTAGCATTTTCGTAAATATAATAGGACATCTACTTGACACAAACTGCATCTATTGTCCCTCGGATTTATCTGTTGAAACTAAATTTACCTCTTAATTTACCCAAGCTGCATTTCACAAAGAGAGAATGGAACAATGAAAGTCTGAATTTTCTGAAAACTAATAGTAGACCTTGGCCTCATACACTTTCTTCAGATAAAAGAACACTAAAAAACAGAATTTTCTGGATTGAAATGATGCATTTGTACGCATGTTCTAGCTGTTACTGCCGCTGCTCATTTGGTATTCTAATTGGAAGCAAAGTGCAGTTGCTTCAGAGGTCAAATCTGCAATTTATTCAGAGGCCAAAAGTGCAGTCACTCCGTCACACGCAAGCTGCTGCAATTTCTTCAGAGGCCAAAACTGCCGTTGCTGCAACCACTCCCTCAGACGCGCGAGGCGAGCAGCGACACGACGGCTCCCTCTGCCGCCCGAGCGGCAGGCACCGGGGGTAATGATGGGCGGCGGATGCAGCCCGAGGTCGAGGCACATGCGGCGATGGTGGGCAGCGGATCCAGCCTGAGGTCGATGCAGCCGGCGGTGGTGGGCGCCTGGACTTCTCCCTCTCCCGTTTCTCTTCCTCTCACAGCCGGAGCTGGCTGAGCTCGGCCATGGCAGCCATGGCGCGGATGGAGCAGAATCTCGCGTGGATGGAGATGAAAGATTGTGGGGCTCGATTGGGGGCTGTACGGGTCGGAGGGAGGTGGCAGCCGGCGGCGGCGCTCGCGGGATGGGCGGCAGCGGGCGTTCCGGTCGCTCGCAGGGAGCTTTCTTTTTCTCGTGCGTGATAGTGAAAGAAATTATCGAGCGGCTGCCTGCGTCTTACGTGGGGATCGAAGGGCCATCAGGTCGTACGCGCCTGTTGCAAACCACCGGTCGGCAGGATTTTAGCTTTGCCTTTTTGTAATATTCCCATGTGAGCATGCCTCTCCTCACGAGTTTATTGTAGTCCTCACTCCTCAAGTGCTAATCTAAGAGATGCGCAGTTGTATTTTTCACTGTACAGTGATGTGGTCTTGAGCATAAGACAGCGGCCAACAAAAGAGAAATTATCATACTCATCACCACGACAAAGTCTAAAACTTTTTTCTTGACATCTTGATATTTTTGCCCGGATGGCTTCTAATACACTATAAACAAATAATTGATGGATTAACAGCCGGTACATGAACATTAAGAGAAAATCTCTCAACAAGGAAATAAACCGTACCAAACAAGCTACACTCCACACTGTTGATGACCTTTCAAAAACACAGTATCACACATCCTAATACAATGGAAGATAAGGTATACATGACCAACATTTTCATAGAGGGTCTCAGCATGGAGTCCGGGATGTTTGAATATTCCTTGGAATTGTCGGATGCATCCAATAGTTGTTTCCTCCTTTTCATTTCCTGACGTCGTTTCCTTAGCGCTTCCCGGAGAGGCATGTGGTACAAGTGTATACGGGTTTGCAGCCCTTCTCCTTCTATATACGGCACCAAGTAAAACATCTCCGCTTGCAAGCGACGTTCTTTGTATTTTTGGATGCTATTCCTAATAATTTGCAATGAGGTGTCGATGGCGAGGTGGTGTTCTGTGTAAGCTTCCCATGTGAGCAGGCCTCTCCTCACGAGTTCATTGTAGTTGTCAAGTGCTAATCCAAGAGAGTTGCGGTTGTATTCTTCACGGTACAATGATGTGGTCTTGAGCATAAGACAGCGGTCACCTTCCCGCAAAAAAAAAAGACAGCGGTCACCAAAAGAGAAAGTACCATACTCATTACGTTGACAAAGTCTAAAACTTTTTCTTGGCATCTTGATTTTTTTGCTCGGATGGCTTTTGCTGTCCAATGTAAAAAAACATGATGGGTTAGGTTTATAATAATATTATAATGAGATAGTGCTCAACATACAACGAAGAAAAAGAGTACCATGACTCGTGAAATTAACCGATGTTTGTAGTGGGAAAAAAATCAAGTTAACCCGTGTAATAAAAATATATAACCAAGATTGTGTTAATCGAACGGGTGGACCATACGTGTGTTCTCGGTTCCTATCCATGGCCATTGCTTTATCTCCTAACTAGCGATCCTCGAGAACTATTTCGAGAACTATTTCACGAGAGGCATGGGCGTGCCTCTTTCGGAAAGGAAAAAAAACCATGCTCTCAGTTCGGTTTTTTCGCTCGGTTTTTTTCGTTCGTTTTTTTTCATGAAAAAAAAGTTCGTCAAAACCTATCAACATGGGATCTAGTTTTGAAGATCTCTGAATCCAATGATGAAAACGGTTCGAGATTTGGACACACGGTTTAAAAGATAAAACATTTTGAATAAACGGATCTACGAAAAAAGGGAAAACTTCCAGGTTGCGACAAGTCGCAACCTTGAAAAGTGGAGTGTTCTTTGCAACGAGTACTTCTTCATTAGTGATTTCTGCCGTAAGGAGGAATCCGTACCGTATACGCAGAGAAGAAGCACAGCCCGGGCCCCCGAGATGAAGCCCAGTAGCGGTGGTTTCTTTCCTATGCTGTTTTTATATCGCGAGAGCTATTTCTCGCTTTAAGCGAGATGGATGAACCCTCTCGCCTTGGGCGTTACAGTATTGGGACGGCCCACCCGCGCATATTTTCGAGAAAGCAGAGAATAAAAAAGATTGTGCGCGCTAGAGCTGAGTTGTTGTCTGATTCACATGACGCCACCTAATAGAAGAAAACAGAAGCTGTTCTTCATATTGGTTCCCTTTTTTTATTCGTTGCTGTGCCACTGGTTCGTTCTCAGGGGGTTTCCCCCCTTTTCTTTTATTTTTTGTTTGCCTTTCTTATTTCTTATTTCTTCTTTTATTTTTTGTTTTTTTCTTCTCCAGTTTTTTTCATTTCTTCTTCAGATGTTTTCATTTTTCTTCTCCTTTGGTTTATTTGTTTCTTTTTTGGTTTTCAACATTTTTTAAATACTTGTTCAACATTTTTTATGTACATGATCAACATTTTTTCAAATACTTGTTCAACACTTGTCAAATACATGCTCAACATTTTTATATACATGATCAAAAATTTCTAAAATACTTGTTCAAAATTTAAAAAAATCCTTATTCAATATTTTTCGAATACATTGTTCACATTTTTAAAAAATTCAGCATTTGCATATATATAATTAATATATTTCAAATACTTGTTCAACTTTTTTCAAATAATGGTTCACCTTTTTTCAGATACTTGTTCAACATTTTTAGAAAAATTTGTTCAACAATTTACAAAATCTTGTTCAACTTTTTTCAAATAATGGTTCACCTTTTTTCAGATACTTGTTCAACATTTTAAAAAAAAATTGTTCAACAATTTACAAAATCTTGTTCAACATTTTTAAAATATTTGTTCAACATTTTCTCAAATATTTTTTGAAGAGTGTTTTTTTATTATTTTGAAGTATAAACGAAACTACAAAAATAGAAGCAAAAAATAATACATAAAATGTAAAAAAAAACAGGAAAAAGAAGCTTTAGCCTTCCACGCTCGTGGGCTGACCCAGCTCTCTCGCCAGCGAGTCTGAAGCCAGACTTGCTGAAGGCAAGAAATAGGGGCACCCTTTTTATATTGGGGGGAGCCCAGTTTTCGCTGTTTTTTTTAGGAAAACTTAGAACTTTATTTATATATACTAGTTCTCAGATATTTATGAAGATATAACATGCAAAATACAATCTGGGGGAACTGAGTCCCAAAATAATAAACTACCATCACAACATAAACCCTCCCTAGCCAAGGAGTGGGCTGCTCCATTTGCCGATCAATGTACCCAGCTTACTTAGGCTTCCTGAAAACCACCGATCCTCACCTTCAAGTCCTCAATCAGCGGTCCATTTGCTGAGAAATTCTTCTCTCTTTTATTCAGCATCGTAACAAGGCCCTTGCAGTCAAGCTCTATGTGTAGCTTAGCAATATTCCAATCCTTGGCTAGTTGAATCCCTGCCCGGCATGCAAGTATTTCAGCAACCTCTGGGTATGCAGTGGACTGAAAGCCATACATCGCCCCTCCCTGATATGCACCGTTGTGGTCTCTCATGAGTCCATGACGACACCTTCGCCTCCTTTGTCCCGGTGCTTTGCTAGTGCCCCGTCAGTATTCATTTTCATCCAGCCCACGTCTGGGGGTTGCCACCGTTCCTTCAGCGCCGGCACCGGCGCCGGCGTTTTCATTTTCAGCGGGCGAGCGAGCTGTGCAGACTTCCACTCTGCTGCATAGCTGAGCACCGAATTGACCACTACCTGAGGCTCCACAATGCGTTTCCCCTCCCTTGTCTCGTTCCTTGCCAACCATAGGCCATAGACAGCTTGCAACATCAACGCTCTTTCCTTCTCCCCAGCTTCCATGAGCCATGATAATAGCCAGCTAGACGTTGCACTCTGAGAGCGTCTTCCAATATTTATCTTTCTGCCATCCCCAATCCGCCAAATCATACCTTTCCCTTAGCAAGTCTCTTCCATATATGATGCTCCTGAAAGTGAATGATCCTCCTTGAGGGCACATGGCATTCATAATATTTGCATCCTTGAAATAACGGGCTTTTAAAACTCTCGCACATACAGAGCTAGGTGTATGAAATATCCTCCAAGCTTGTATGGCAAGCAGAGCTTGATTAAAAGCTTCATGGTTCTTGAAGCCCAAAACCCCCTCATTTTTTCTCTCACACATCTTGTCCCATGCGATCCAATGTACCTTCTTTTCACCATTTGTTGCACCCTACCAGAAGTTCGAAGAGATCGAAGCCAGGTTCTTGCACAATTTCTTTGTGAGTTGAGAACAACTAATGGTGTAAGTTGGAGTAGCTTGAAGCACAGATTTGACAAGCACTTCTGTTGCCGCGTTGGAGAGCCCTTGTCCTTTCCAGCTTCCCACTTTTCCTTTTGAACTTTCCCTTGCATGCTTAAAGGCACCCTCCTTAGATCTACCAACCACCGTTGGTAGCCCAAGATACCTTTCACTCAAAGCTTCCGAGGTGAAAACAATAACAGATTTCAAAGCTGGCTTATCCTCCTCTTTTCGCTGGTTTCGAAGTGCATATCTGCTGAGATTTTTATTCATTTTTCCCTCATTTTACTTCTTATTTAAGTGTGTTTACATTTTTCGCTTCCTGTTCCATTTTTGTTTTTCTTATGTTTTTCTCGTTTTGTTATTTTTAAGATTTTGATGTAGTTATTTTTTTTTCTCTTACATTTTGTTTCCTTTCCCCTTTTTTCAATCATGTATTTTTTAAAATATGTTTTTATTTATTAGTATTACTATTCATCACCCAGGGTGCAGAATAAGTTATTCTTCACCCGAGTTAATTTTACGACCGCTTCCCAAATAAATTATGTTTAGAATATAAATAGTTATATGCATATTGATTCAATATGTAAAATTTGGTATAAAAACAAAAATATAGGTTATAAGACCATAAAAATCACATTTTATGTATGTTTTACACTATGTTTTTACATTCGTAATTTTACATAACATAAAATAATATTTACTGTGAGTACATACTTTCTTACGTTCTCTTTTTATGTATGAAATACGACAAAATTTACGAAACATAAAAATATGATGTATTGGTGTCAAAATAGAGAGGGGGTGAAGAATAACTATTCCTCACCCAGGGTGACGAATAGCGCGACCCTTTTATTTATTTCAAATAAATTCATCGTGTTAGAATATTTATCGTCTATTAACAAACAGTCATCGTGTATTAAATAAAGTGCATCATGTATTACAAAAGTTTTAATGGTGTACTAAAAATATCCATTGGGTATTTAAAAAGTTTTCTTTCTATGTTAAAAAAACTCTCACCATGTATTTGAAAATGTCCATCGTGTATTAAATCTTGTTTATAGTGTATTAAAAATGTTCATCGGGTATTTAAAAATGTTCATTATGTACTAATTTTTTTAGACTGTATTTAGACAACACTTCTCATTTTTATAACATACAATAGTTTTTTCAAAATGCATGAACATTTTGTTGAAATCATATGAAATTTGAAAAAGTATAAGGACCACTTTTTAATCACAGGAGACATTTTAAAAGTAATGTGTGAACAATTTTTAAAATTGGTAAGAACAATTTTTAAAATTGGTAAGAACAATTTTTCGCCTTTAATTTTCTCAATTAGACATATAAAACTAAAGAATAATTTCACTATACCATTTTTTCATTTTTATTCTGAGCTCGCATTGCAGATCAAACAACTATGTGCGTTCAAACAAAGTGCACCATCGCGTCAATCATCACACTTTTGTTTTGGAGTAGATGGATGAGTCATTGTCGCAATAGTTTGCTGCTGGGACGGCCAATTGTTTGTGGGAGAGGCGAGCTCATACATCGGAATGATCTGTAAAGGGCGAAAACCAAATACAACCGAGAACTTTGATAAACTAGTTGAAGTTGCCCAATAAAATGATAAACCATTTGAAAAATGTTTTTCCTAAATTGTTTTATAAACTGTTATCTTTGTATTTGCCTTGTATTTACTAATGACAATTAACGATAATCGTTGACCATGGCTTTATTTGGCGAACATAAGTCATTTTCTTGAGCAAGTGAATGCACTCTTCATGCCCCGGACTTTCTTCATTTCGAAATTGTGGAAAAAAACCGCGAGTTTAAATGGAACTATTACTGCATACTACACCCTTATCTACAACGACGATCTTTTACACCCTTGATGCAAAAAAAGACAAATGACATCACTATAACTTTGGGTGTGTTGTCGGTTGTCAACGATCAGATCGCTCAGTAGGGCACCGCCGAACGAAACAGATAGTCGCAAAGACGACCAGCCAGGGCACCAACATTCGGGTTGATAGAAAGTCTGACAAACCCCACATCAAATGACCTCAACCATCAGAATCGGCGCTGAATAGAAGGTGATGTACTAGCAAGCATCCGGTGATTGTTCGAGTATGCCGAATATTTTTCGGGAGCCCAGCCATTCGTCAGCTTTGCACGGACGACACTGAAGCATTAAGCTCAAAGTCTGGCCAAAATGTCTCGCTCGAAATACACGTCAAATAAATAATCGACGTTTCCAATCACCCACCAAATAAAGTATGTTATTATCTGCGGCCAAACCTGTATCTTGGGGGACGAGACTTGCCTGCTTTGAGGGAAAGTAAACTAGAGGAACCTAAAATAGATGTGCGAGGTACGCATACCTTAAAAATGCTTATGATATCAAAGTTGAGAAATAAAAAAAATGGCACTTCTGCTTGTGAATTTCCCCATCTAAACTTATATAAATGGGGTTATCCCCAAAATGGAAATGTTTTTGAATATTTAAAATCAGCAGAAGAGTAGTTCAAGGGCTCATAAAGGTATATGCTAATGACTTTTGGATATGCTTCTCGAAAAATATGATGGGCATTAAAATGTGAGGGAACATATCTTAAGGGTGGGCTATGCTACGAGAAAGCTCAAACCAATGAAGTTTGTCATGAGCGAAGGGCTTCTTGTGCTCTTAGTTTCCAGGTACTACCCTCACAATTCTCGCCATTTAAGGTAAACTATAGTGCTCTCAAGACTAAATGAAAATTGCCTAAATAGAATCTTATGTTCACTTTCAGTTCTCTCGTCCTGGACATAGTGTCCAATAGTCTCGAGAGCATTATAGTTTGTCTTAATGGAAAGAACGGTGAGAGTAGTGACCTGAAAACTAAGAGCACAAGAATCTCTTCGCTCATGTCACACTTCATTGTTTTGACCTTTATCACAACATTGCTCATCTTTAAGATATATTCTCTCACATTTCAGTGCCCATCATATTTTTCAATAAGCCTATGAAAAAGCACATCATTATATACCTTTTCTGAGCCCTTGTACTGCTCTTCTACTGATTTTGAATCATCAAAAACATTTTTTCCAAGAATATCCACCTTTATATCACTTGAGATAGATAAATTCATAATGAAGAGTCCCATTCTGTTTCATCTATCATAAGCCCTTTTAATGTCTACATACCTAGGGGCATCCTTTTTAGGTTTCTCTGTTTTACTTTCCCTCAAAGCGAAGTTCACTTCATTCCAGCCTAAGTGTAACACAATTTGTTTTCCCATGTCTGTAAATTGTTTCTAGTAAGTGGCTCGATGTTCTCGAAACCACAACGACAAGAAACTGTCATAATTTAAAAATATACATAACTAAAGAAAAAGAACATATTTGAATAAAATTGTACAAAAGTTAACCCTATGTCGCTTTGATCAATTTGCATGCAA
Organism: Triticum urartu; assembly: GCF_003073215.2. Lineage (NCBI taxonomy): Eukaryota > Viridiplantae > Streptophyta > Magnoliopsida > Poales > Poaceae > Triticum > Triticum urartu. The sequence continues at coordinate 668,920,990 of NC_053023.1, forward strand.
AATTAACTCCAAATTATATCACTATCGGGCAAAAAATAATGAGGAATTAAATGGGGTGATTCAAAATTGCAAAACATCGTTGGTCAGAACTATAATAATGATCACATTAGTGTCAAATATAATATCAAAATTTAAACATTATTAACACAACAGTTATTGATATTACCAAGAGACCTCATAATTATGCCACAAAGTTGACACACACATTAATTGTATAAAAGTTTTCTTTAAAAAAACTCCTCGTCGATCTCATTCTATTCAAAAACTAAATAATAATTGACAACATAATTTCATGGCAATTTCTCAATTTTTAGCAGTGAAAAACATTTTTAGAATAATTATAATACAAAAATACACCTAATAAAAAATGACCATAAGATGACTTTGGCCCAATACTACGCACGACATCCCATTAATAACCTAACCCAATAGTAAAAGATCTTAAAAAGGAAAAAATTATGTGCGGGCCAATATAACCTAGGCCATAGCCATGGTCGAAATCGATCCATTTTTTGATTGAGGCATGCTCTGAGCATTGCATCAACCTCAAACGTTCGCTCGAGTCAGACGGTCCCCTTGGTTCTACCTGGAACAAAAACCACGCTCGATCAACCACTCTAACTTCATTTTTCTCCCCCACCCAATTTCTCTGGCAAAAGCAGGACACTACTAGGAAAAGGCCTATAAATGGCGCACCTGTTTTGCCTACTAATGGCGCACTACAGGTGCGCCACTAGTACGACGCCATTAGAATTTTTTACTAATGGCGCACTACTGGTGCGTCATTAGTATCTGGTATACTAATGACGCACCATGCAGTGCGCCATTAGTATGTCTCCCAGGGGGTCATATTTACCCATGTGCTTTGGTATACTAATGGCGCACTAGTGGATGATGCGGCATTAGAGTCCTTTTTGCAGTGCGCCATTAGTGTGCTGAGTGGTGCGCCACTAGTATAAATATTAGGGATTTTTTCTTTTCTAATATTTGGACAGGTTACAAAATATATTACTGCATATAATATAGAGAGCACAACATATAAATAGCAGATTCATCGAATACAATAAAAGATTAGTCTCCGAATACAATTCATCATATTAGTCTCCGAATTCAAAAGACCAAATAAAGATAGAACATTACAAGTCTTGAGACCGCGAGTAGCGAGTTTGTCGGAAGTAATACTAATCCTAACAAGTCCTACTAATCATCACCATACAACTTCTACTCATTATTAATAACAAGTCATACGATCATCATCTTGATAGTCATCGAACCAACCCTACTTAATTGTTCTTAGCACATGATCATCAGTATTAGAAAGGATCTAAATACCCTATTTAAGGTAAAATAGCATAAAACAATATAGACCCTGACTCTCCATTATGGAGAATGGAGATCATCCTGTCTCCAATTCTTGCGCTTCGCTTCCTTTTGCATCCAAGACCTCCTTACGACTGTCCATACATTTTTTCCATCCTTTGATTTGCATATCTCCACTTCTTTTAGAAATCTGGTATGGACAGTTGAGATTCGTAGGATGACCTGGCTGTATGTTCAAAACATTAAGGCTACCTTTCTGATACATCAAATGAGGCACACAATTCTCTGGGATTATCTGTTGAAAAACATAGTAATAACTTCATAGTTAGCAATGATGTACTAGTTTTAGAAGTATGCAAAAGATGCACGGATGTCGTAATAGTAAAAAATCTTACTAGGGTATCTCCATGTTAGTTACCGTAGTTGAACACATGCACTAGTGGCACGTATTGACCATAATGTTGAGGAGTTTGATTATAGATATTGTAATTCTCAATGTCAGTACAAAATCTGACCAGATGATTTTTCTCCTTGTAATTTGTTAATTCTGAGCCATCGGTGTAGTGAGTTTTGTCTACCATCTCCCGCACATTCTTTGAATAATGAAAATAAGCTGTCAATGGAAATAAGCTGTCAACTATTTTGAAATAAATAATATAAATTAGTTAATAACTATGTTTGAGAAACTCACATAGCGGTAGAATTGGAGGCATATCAACAATGACCCAAATGTCCATATTGTCTTGCTCGATTTTAGGATCACCAAGATCCATGGTGACAAGCATACCCTCATCAAAACCATACATCTTGCAAAATGCTTCCCAATTTTTGCAACCAAAATGGGTTACACTCCCAGAATTATACAGATTTACTTCAAAATCCACATCGTGATGAGTCCTTAGATGAATTTTCTTTGTTTCGGAAATTTCATGGTCTTCAAAATCCATCTCTCCGAGACATAGCGTCTTGCATGGCATGAGATAAGCTATACTCGAATTGTAAAACATGAAAATTATACGTTGAAATAGTTGAAGTCATGCTTAATTATGAAAATAACACTTGTCGTCGTTGTGTACCGTTTCAACTTCGAAGGTCTCCTCGAGCTTAATGCTGAAGCGCCGATCATCGTCCAGGTGAGGCATGTCGCACAGACCTCGATCGTCGTGGCACCAGCCGCACTCCCCCGGGAGACTTTCGTCATCCGATGACGACATATCCTACGTTCATAATTCAAAACTACATCATCTCTTGCGTTGGGTCCAATAAGATAATCCACACTGTGGTGAAAACACGCCCTTCGAACTGGTTTGAGCTATTGGTGAATGGAGATGGTCTAAGATTTTCAGTAGTAAGAAGTGAAGTGGTAATTTTGAGAGCAAATGGTTAGGATGAGTGGTTCCTCTTTCCTGTTTAGCTTTACAATAGAATATTGTTAGTCATGCACACTTGTGCATTTTCAACCAGGCCTAGTGGAGTTGGCCTAAAAACATTTCTTTCTTTAAGCCTGCTACATCCATCTCAAGTATTTATAGTCAAGGGTTAGCAGGGCCATCCAAATAGAATATGTGGTATGGGCTTTTTTAGTAGGTCATCCTACCAGAATAGGGTTTATCGATGACGAGCAACTGACATTAGTAATAACTATGAGTTGATATCACACTTCTATATGTATAACACAAGAGACAGTTGATCCTACTTAATTAAGTACTAAGATACCCCGGCCCATGCATTGGTCGCAAGTACCCCATATGTCCTATTTTCAGCAAAGTCATGCTAAAATTCACGGAAAATTTCAGCATGACCTTTGCTGAAAATAGGACATATGGAGTACCCGAATTTGCCGGAACGGAAGTTAATCAACATTCCGGCAAACTCAAGGGCCTCTCGGGGAACCTGCAAAATCATCACGACACGATGTTCGGAGACAAAACCCAGCAAACTAGCACCACAATGTGCCTCTACTTTCATATGGATGAGAAGGCCACAGACCATATGGTCCTCTGCTTTCATATGGACAAAAATCAGCTCACTTATGTGAGCTTCCATTCCAGATCTAATAGGTCAACCAACAAAAAATTATCAATAGTTTAGCAAGTCTGTACCCTCAAGAATGAACATATAGCAATAACTGTTGTCCCCCCATAACATACGGAAATCAAAATCAGCTCAACTTAGATGAAAATTGCCTTTGCTGCATGGAATGGAACATAACATAAGGACCCTAATTCGTATACAGTATTAGTGTGATGTATTCCAATGCAGGACAACAAATTATGCTATTATATGTTGACTGTGAGCAAACTACCTATTGAAGCAAAGGCAAATATCTCTGAAGTCTGAACTAAAGCACGGTTTCCTTGCTAATGATCCACAGTCCCACACTACTGAATGGGTTTTTGCAGAACCAAAACAGACATCACAGGAGAGAAGTCCCAGTGGACAAGTCAGAATGGCATAAAAACATGATTGCATACATTAGGGCAGATGTGATTTTGGTACAGCTACACTACTGCAGGCTGCATACATTCAGTCATTCTAAAATTTATTTTAGTCTACTCCTAAAATTCAGCACTAGCAGATCTTCAACACTCCTAAAATACATACATTAGGGCAGATATGAATAAGAACTCTGTCTAGCATGGCCACTGACCTGTGGATGGCATCTAGACAACACACACACAGTACATCACACACACATATAGTTTACTTATCATCTTTTTTTAAACTTAACAAGGTTCATGATTCAGAAATTCCAATGGTTCAGAACTTAAATGATTCAGAACATGATTTATTACAAGGTTCAGAACTTAAATGTTGTCTCCAACTTAAATCCAGTAACAAGGGAGAGCAAAAACCTTTTGCTGCTATTGGAGGAGAACAGAGAAGGCCGGTTGTTTGGTTGCAGAACGTGACCAAATCTCCAAGCCCGTGCTGCTGCAACTGCAACCGCAACTTCAATTTTCCAGTTTTACTCAAATTTTCAGTCAAACATTACAGTTTGGATCCTCACCTTTGCTGGGTGGCGAAGGCGGGGATGGTTGCTCCTGCCGACGGGGGAAAGTAGAGAGATTCTACTGGCTCGAGGGAGGTGCGCCGGAGAGCGAGGTGGACGAGGTTGGCGGCGAGGCGGGGCCGGCGGCGGCGCTGGAACCCTAGCTCGGGGAGGAAACGCACGATTCGGGGCGACGACGGCAGTGGCTTGCGGTCCAGTGGAGGGTGGTGGATGGTTGGGAGGAGGGGGAGGGGGGCGGCGCTGGTGGATGGTTGGTTGGGGGCGGCGGCGGTGGTGGTGGATGCTTGGGAGCGGCGGCGACGGTGGATGCTCAAGGGTGGCGGCGGGCTAGGGATTTGATCTGGCGAGGGGGAAAGGGATAGAGGGGGGAAAGGCAATGGCGCACCTCCAAGGGATGCGCCATAAGTACATCCATAGCAATGGCGCACCACCGAGGGGTGCGCCATAAGTAACTTTTTTTATTGATAACAATGGCGCACCCTCTCCTGGTGCGCCATTAGTAACTTTTTTATTATTTTTATTGATAACAATGGCGCACCTCATTTGTGAATTGGTAAAACATTTATGAATGTGAAAAAATATTAACAAATTCAATACTTTTTGTGAGTTAGAAATTCAATACCAGAATAAACACATAAATAAATATTCATGAGTTCAAAAATATAATTGTTACTAGTGGCGCACCTAGGTTGTCGTCGTCGGCGGCGGAGCGGGGGAGGGTGCGGTGGGTCGTCGGCGGTGGTGGAGCGGGGGAGGGTGCGGGGGGTGCTCGGCGGCGAGGGGGATCTGGCGAGGGGGATAGCGATCGAGATGGAGGGGGATCTGGTGCTCCAAGTCTCCGGCGGGGCGACGCAGTGGGTCTGGGCTCCGAGGCTCCAAGTCTCCGGCGAGGGGGGGGGGGCGCAGTGGGTCTCGGTTGGGCGGCGCAGTGGGTCTGGGCGCCATGGGTTTCTAGGGTTTGGAGGGTTGGGAAGGCGAGGGAGGGGGTGGGTGGGGGTGGCGGATCCCGGGAGCGAGGTCGCCGGTGGGTGGAAGGGGATCGGCGGCGATGGCGAGAGGCGAGGGGCGAGATGGGTCGGCGCAGTATGGGTGGGGGTGGGGGGATTGGGGGAAGAAAGGGGGTTGGCGAGGGGGAGGCTTAGCAATGGCGCACCCTCTAGCGATGCGCCATTAAAATTTTTTTTACCCCCTAGAGGTGCGCCATTAGTAATCTTTTTTTTGGATAGCAATGGCGCACCACCTTGTGATGCGTCATTAGTAGTTTTGCAAAAACAAAAAATAAAAGTAGTGGCGCACGTGGTGAGTGGTGCGTCATTAATGGCGCACTGTTACCTGATGCGCTATTAGTATTTTTGGAAAAATAAAAAAATTATGTTAATAGTGGCGCACCAGCATATAGTGCACCACTGCTATATAATAATGGCACATCACATGTCTGATGCGTCATTAGTGTCTATATTATTTATCGCCTTTTTCCTATTAATGGGATAAGCAACTGCGGCGACGACCCCGTTTGTCAGAGCAGCATGCTTGGCTCAAGGTCTCATGCTCCTTCGCCGAATGGCGCCAACGGCATAGAGCTCATGTCGAGACCATTAGTCCATGAGCGCCAGCGACGCATGAGGCGATGGGAGGTCAGGTGGGGAGGCTACCGCTGGCACCTGTTCTTTAGGGGTTGACGGCGGCGTGTGCGACATAGAGGCCACGCAACATTCACGTCCATGAGGACGGTGCTGTCCGCCCGTACTTTCCACGCACTGTCCTATGAGACGGCGGCGTCGTGATGTCAGTGCCCGAGCATGATGGCAGCCATGCGGATTTGACACAGCGTCAACATATGTGTGGGACTTTACTTAATCATTTGAACCCCCCCCCCCCCCCCCCCCCCCCCCCCCCCCCCACCACCCCCCCCCCCCCCCCCCCCCCCCCCCCCCCCCCCCCCCCCCCCCCCCCCCCCCCCCCCGGGCTTAGAACATCAAACGACGCTGATGAATGGATAAATTAATCTAACAAAATATATTGTACATTACAATTGTCTAATTAGCACTAACCCATAGCAATTTAGTCTTAACCGAAACCTTTTAATCGTAATCATGCACGATCAACTTAATAGAGGGCATTAATCTTTCTATTAATCTTAAAAAGTGACCATTAGTTCTTGATCATGCACACTAACACAAATGGAAGATCACTAGGAATCTAATATAGGCATTATCAACTCTTATACCAATGTTGAACCTAATTTTTGGAGTTATAACATGATAGGCTCGTTAAGCGTAGACAATAGATCATCTACACATGATTAGCGAGGGGGATAGTTGAGGAACTTACTACCAATGGGTGCTCTCATTGGCGTTGCCGATGCGATGCCCGGTGCGACCGTGCCTGCTTGATGCAGGCGTGATATAGACTTGGCGTAGTCGATTGCAACGGGCAGCGGCGTTCCTCTGGGTGCCAGCGGCACTGCCCTGGCATGCGAGGAGATGTTCAGAAAGGTCTTCTCATCGGACAACACTTCCCTAGATTGGGCAAGTGATTTTTGAGATGTAGAGGGCAGAGCAGACGCACATGAACTAGTTTGTTGGGAAGTTTGTTGGCCTATGATTAAAGCTCGTTGGGAAGTCCGATATTATAGATCAGGTCATTGATTTTTTATTTTTTAGCTAACGTGGTTTATTTTGGAAAAAGAGGTAAATACACCAATGGTGTTTGAACTTGTCATGGATGTGCACTTTAGTGCCTGAACTTGCAAAACACATTGAACTGGTTTCATAACTAGGCATGGACGTGCATATACGGTTCAAATGGCGTTTGTATACACCCGCGAAGCTAAGGAGATGCGCTGACATGCCATGGGGCCCGCTGTCAGTGACAAGGGTGTGTGGCTTGGTTTTTTGTGGAAAACTCCAGAAAATATTTTCTTGTAATAAGGCCCTGAGGGAGAAACTGACAAATTATAAAATAAATATTAAAAGTGGTGTGCTGGATCGAACTAGCGAAGTACCAGTCGAGTGCATGCGGCTAGCCACTTGACAACTTCACATTTACTGATATTTAATGATACATAACCTTTATAAACATTTGGCTGAACAAAAAAAATAAGAAGAATTTAATAATCCGGCAAAAACAGCAGCAGATCTGTGACCCCAACATCGGAACAAAGCTTGTAGACCAGGCACGGATGCCACTCAAACCAATGAGTTGTCATGTATCAAAAGTACGAGTACTCTTTATGGCTGTATAGCAGGCATAATTTCAAAACAATGCAAAAAACTTCATGTCATTTTAAAAATAATTCACGTGTTATTTTAAAACATATTCATAAAATTGAAAATATTTATGAATGATTAAAATGTTTATATGATTCAAGTACTATTCATGTGAGGATCCGCAGTCTAATGGCGCACTGGGCTTGTATTTTTTTTAAGAAAACACACAAAATTATATACTATATAAACTTTTTAAAACAACACAATTTTTTGTTAAAGCATGAACACAATGATATACTACATAAATATTTTATTAAAAATGTGAAAGTTTAAAATTATATGAAAATTTATTTCAATATATGAACGTTTCTAAAATTACTTTAATATTTTATTGAAATGCAAACATTTTTTCAAATTATAAATTATCTTCTCAATTCGTAATTTCAATATTTTTGTTAAATTACTGCATAGGTTTTTTATGAAATTATATGAACCTTTTAACATAATTTGTTTTAAATATAAATATATTGTTTGTAACATGATAATAATTTACGTATTGTTTATAAAAATCAATTGAGAAAGAACAAACCCATTGAAAACTGATCCATACTGTGGTCCATTTTAGCCACACGGGCTGGTTATGTTATAAACCTAAATTTGACATTTTACCATTCGGTGTCGTCGGTTATAGTATTATGTGTGGCCGCTATATAGCGCCTGGTTGCAGGTTCAAAGCAATGGCACTATATTGCTGGAATAATTTGTTTAATTTATGTTGTTCAGCTTTATGTTTGTAAAGTGTACACATGCGTGTGTGGTTCAAACCCCAGACCAGTTTTCATTATTAATAGAATATTTTTTCAATTTATCATTTTTTCTTTGAGGGCCTTTTTGTACGGGAAAAAATATTCTAGGGGGTTTATCACAAAAAAGGCCACACGCCTTGTCCCTTTACATCCTAGAGTCAGGGCCGGTCCTGAGATTTTAGGGGCCCGGGACGAAACTAAAAATGAGGGGCCCTTAATATATATTGTTTCGACGTGGCTATAGGCCTATTGATATAATCATCATAGCAATTATGGTATATATAAGCGTATATATATTACCAACAAACATTATAGTAAATCTGCCTATAAAAAATAATAATAATTCCAAAATCAGTATCGATATGAAATTGTTTATACACACAATGTTGAAATAAAGAAATTTTGTATCATAAGTACTCCCTCCTTTCCTAAATATAAGTCTTTTTAGATATTCAAATAGAGACTACATACAGAGCAAAATGAGTGAATCTACACTCTAAAATATGTCTATATATATATGTATGTAGTCCGTACTGAGATTGGAAAAAAGACTTATATTTAGAAACAGAAAAAGTATGACAAACAAACAATGCATCATGTTGATAAAGATAATTACTTAATTTTCAATTCACGTATAAGGAATAAGGAATGGTAGCTTAACCAATGATGAAAATCGTCGGAGAAAGGAAAACGCAGCAACCAAATTTACAAGAAAATTTTAGCCTAAATCAGCACGACCAAATTTACAACAAAATTTACCCTAAATCAGCACGATCTCCTGTGATCTTGGCCTATCAATCGCGGAGAAATTTTCCTGCAGGATTGCGCCGCAATCTTGGCCGTTTCACCCGACAAACAAAATCATGAATATGATATTACCTTCGATCGGTTGAATCGGTGCCGATAATTGTCTGATCGGGTGCTCGGCATTGACGCGGTGTGTACATGCGTCTGGGGCAAGCGCTTGGCGATGTGATGATCACGTGTGTGCTGGGTGATTCCTGTGATGGCGTTGATGGAGGAGAGCACAAGAGATGAAAGAGCGGAGTTCAACCATGAAACAGCGACTCCGTTTAGAGCTCGCTATCGCGGCTGGGGATATTTGAAGACTTTAAGCCTCGATTTGATCTGGGAATGAAATTAGGGAAACTCTTTTAAAAATAGATGTGAATTAGGATACCTTTTTTAGGGAAGGGAATTATAGGAAATTTGAACAGGCATCACGCGATCAACTCATACGACCCTATGAGGACTACAAGGAGTTTGACTATACATGGGCCCTAACCGAATGAGTGGGATATGTGCGTGCGTGGGCTACCGAGCTGCCCGTTATGACTGCTTGCCCAGCCCAGGTCCAGCACGTAGCTGCGAAACTGCTGCGTATCTGCCGATCTTTACGTCGGTAGGCTGCCACTTACGTACCTGGATGGGGGCCCCTGGAGTTGGGTGGCCCGGGGCGGCCGCCTCCCTGCCCCCCTCAGGGCCGGCCCTGCCTAGAGTGCCTTGTCAGCGTCATGGACATATAAAAACGAGAATTACACTGTATATGCATGTCCATGCCAAGTTACGGAATCAGTTCAATGTATTTTACAAGTTCAAGCATCAAAGTGCACACTCGTGACAAGTTCAAGCACCAGTGATGTATTTACCTCTTTTGGAAATGTTATCTCGCGAACGTAAGATCTCTAGCATTTCCCAGCGAACGCATTCTCTCCCATTGGATTCATTTGCGCGAATCTTTGGCGCAGGATAGAGCGAAATCAGAATGTTAAACTAGTTCGTTGTGTGATATCGTTGTGTGATAAAGGCAGGCCTATGCGTTACAAACCAAAACACTGCAGCCTTTGTATTGGCTAGTGACTTGCCCGCACCTGGCAGAGACCTGGGATCGATACTTAGTCGCCCCTTTGTTTCTCCTTTTTTCATCGGATGGCACTTTTTCTAGAAAAAATTAACATGATAGCCTTTTTTCATCGGATGACACTTTTTCTAGAAAAAAATAACATGATAGTTTTATAAAATTGTGAACTATGTCACATTGCGTTGTGAACATTTCCCCCTTTTCTCTCAAGTGGAGTTTTGTTTTTGTGCATGACATTTTTTTAAGAGATAACATTTTTATTATTAAGAGATGGCGTTTTTCATTATTTAAAATATGACATTTTTTATTGAGAGATGTCATTTTTATTATTAAGAGATGTCATTCTTTATTAAGAGATGGCATTTTTATTATTAAGATATGATATTTTTGTATTAAGTTCTATTATTAAGAGATGGCATTTCCCCCCTAAAAAAGATGACATTTTTACCATGGTTTTGTTTTGTTTTCTTTTGTTCAAATGGCAACTCAAATTATAGGACCACAACAAGTTTAAATATATTTTCAACATCCATGATTAATTTCTGACTTAGAGGACTACGTTTTCATAAATTAAGTGCATGCTATTTTCAATTTTTTAGATTTTCTATGTTTGTATAAGAAAATGGTTTTTTGGGTCTATGTCATTTTTGAATATAAGAAATAGTTAACTAGGCCTTATGGGTCAACTGGGGTCGCCTGGCCCGTTACCCCAGGGAACGATTATAAACAATCACTGAGAGTTGCTCATGATTCGTTCAATTGGGGTCCACCGGCGTCCGGACGCCAGATATTAGGGTCTTTTTTCAGAGGTATGTGGGTTTTGGTGGCTAGCTTCATTGCATGCATCAATTTTATGAGCACCCCAGCAGATAAAAAAAAGGCTTACTTAGGCCAACTCTAGCCAATCCCCTATAGCCGGTCAAAGGAGTAAAAATACGATTTTACTATTCTAATCGGGATCTAGCCAAACTCCAACAACCTATAAATGAGGATATTTTTCCTTCATCGCGTATCCGACACCTATATTTACTCCTCCGCTCGGCGGCGGAGTAAAAAATCCCACCCTTCTCTACACCGCTCTACCTCTCTTCCTCCCCCATCACCATCCCCACAGCCGGCAACCACCCCCACCCCCCTTGACGTTCCCTGCCGCCCCCTCCTCCAAATGGCCGAATCCCATAGCCGCCGGGCCCCGCCGCCCATCCGCAAAACGTAGCACAAATCCGTGCCGCCACAAGGGCCACGCATCCTCAAGCCGCTGCCACCACCCTCGCCGAGCTCGTTGCCCTCGAGTATGACCGGTGGCAGGTCCGGTTCCACGACACCGCTGCCCGCCTCAACTTCCCATGGGGTGAGGCGCCCGTCGAGCTTGCACCGAAGCCGCCGGGGGTGGTGTCTACGGCAGTGGCTAGGGAGGACCGGGAGGCGGGAGTGCACATCGCGGCTGACGAGGAGTACATCGAGGACCTTCGCTGCCAGTACCTCGAGCTGGCGGAGGCAGAGCAGAAGATCTTCGCGGAGCGCGCAGTCGACGGGAAGGTCATCGTCCTCTCGGACGACGAGGAACATGGCGACAACGACAATGACGACAAGGAGGACTTCAATGTGAAGAATGGTGGAGGATTTTCCCCGATTGTGGCGACGACGACGACGACGCAGGGCCAGACTTCATGGGCGGTAGGATTTCACGGGCGGATTGGCTCACCCTCTATAAAGGTCATTTTAGGTTTAGTTTAAGTTCACGTTTAGCTTTAAGTTCAAGTTCATGTTTAGGTTTAAAAACTAGACTATGTTTTGACGGATGATTATGTACATTGTGTATCGAATTTCAGTTGTTTAAATCAAATGTATGTTGGACTTATGAAAATTTGCTTTTTACTCCGCTAAATTTATTGTGGAGTAAAAATTCTTCACTAAATTTACGCCACCGTTTTGCTCCTTTATTTTTAGAGGATCGGTTAGAGTTGGCCTTATGACACTACTAACACGCCGACGTTTTGTAACATAGGCCACCCAAGCTAACAAACTTCCATACACAAGTACTCTACTCCTATATGTTCAAAAAAAAAGTACTCTACTCCTATATACTTCCTCTGTTCCTTTATTTAAGGTGTATTATTTTCGTCACGGTGATCAAGGCACATAATTATAGACAAGTTAGGATGAAATTACCTTTGGCAAATCTATTAGTAGTGACAAGTAAATGAGTTAGTCATAGTAAAAAAAAGTAAAAAATACATGCAGTCGACAGAGAGATACACACAATCAGAAGAGATATATTTTTTCCTTTTTCAGGGCTAATAAGGGAATTATGTGGAATTAGAAGAAATACACTACACCTTACACTCTGAGATTTTATCAAAAAATAAATAAACAGAGTGAGTATCTACAGCTTCCATCCTTAGCGATTGACCTGTGTTAGGTTTAAGCACGACGTGGTGTACTTGTCCGAGTAGCATACGAATTCTAATCCTACTTGACAGCTGATGCTATATACTTATACGTGTATTACACTTCCTAGGTTGGAACATCTATCACCGTGCGTTTCCAGCCAGACTAATCGATCAGCTCTAAGCTGCCTCAAGCGAGATCAACCCACCAGGTTTGCGCGTGCCCTCGCCGGAGAGTCGGTTAAGATGGACGTCGTCGCGACGGCATCTCCCAATATTTACACGCTAGACCTCGTGAGTTTCGGGCGCGGGGTTCTCGACCGTGGCCTCGTTTTCCCGGACGCCAGGGTGGGCAACATCTCTGTCCCGGTCGACACGTTCGAGATCCTCCGCATCGATGACTCTATCGTGCATAAGAGCGCCGGCGACATCAAGGTGATTGATAGGAGCCACCTGCACCCCGGCCAGGTGGTCGGGTCGGCGTCCGACGTCGGCGGCCAGATCGGCATCGTCACCGACGTAACCACCGTGCTCGACCTGGTCGACTTCGACAAAAGCGGCATGGCTACCAAGGTCATCAGGGGCATGTCCCCGTCTAGCCTGTGGCGCGTCAGGAGGCTCAGCCTTGGCGACTTTGTCGTGTCCGGGCCGTGGCTCGGTCGGGTCGTGGAGGTGTCAGTCGACGTCGATGTGCTGTTCGATGACGGAGCGGTCTGCAGGGTCACCGACGCCGAGTCCAAGACGCTAACAAGAGTGGGTGATGCCATGGACGGCAACCACATGTATCGCCAGCAAGAGAATAGTCGCTTCTACCCGGGTCTCCGCGTCAGTGCGCTAGACCCTTGTTCCCTCTTCAAGGCAGCATTGTGGCTTAATGGCTACTGGAATCTTAACCGTATAGCAGGCACTGTCGTCAACGTGAAGACGTCTACCGCCCTCGTCTATTGGATTGCGTCGATGCATTATGGCACAGACAAGGGCCTCGTCGATGCATCCGCTCCTCCAGCATACCAGAATGCGGATGATCTTACGTTCTTCAGTGCCGCATCCCATTGTTGTTGGGGGGTAGCCGATGCCTGCTTTTTTCGTGAACCTAGTTCCACCAAAATCGACGATGCTAATGGGGATGCAGCTTGTGCTAATGATCAAGATGCCGATGGCAAGGAGGAGGAGGGGGAGGATGTGATTGGTCACGAGTGTGAAGCACCAACTGCTGATGTCTTACGGTCCACAAAGGAGATGGATGTGAGGTTTTATCAGAAACAGCTGAGGAAGGTCTTCTTTGAGGGCCATAGACGGTCGCGACGCCCACAAGTCAGGAGGCATGTTGAGGTGGAGTTTCCCATGGTTGTTGCCAGGACTCGTACCTCTGTCGACGTGTTGTGGCAGGACGGCACGCGACAACATGGTAGACGTTCATCGACAGTCATCCCCTTTGGCATAGTAAATGAGCATGAGTTCTTCCCGGTGGAGCAAGTCGTTGCCAATGTTCTTCCAGTTGATGCTGCTGGAGATCACATTGTTGATGATGGAACTAGATCCACAAAGCGTGTGGGTGTCGTCAGGAGCCTGCATTCCAAGGACCAGACGGTTCGCGTGTCGTGGTTCAAGGCAGCGGTGTGCCCTGACGAGGCTAGGGAGGTCGAGTGCGACGATACGGTGAGCACGTATGACCTAAAAAGGGACTCTGGCCACTCTGCTTACTACGGAGATATTGTCATTCGCCTCCTACCATCAAGATCACCCAACGACAACACTGCACCTTTACGGGGCAACACCGATCTTTCATGGGTGGGACGTGTTATTGACATTCCTAGTGGGTACGTCCAAGTCAAGTGGGGTGATGGTAACATATCAATGGTATATATTTTCTATTAGTACTCTACGAGTCTTTTTTTTTTGACTCAACTCTACTCATTAGTTGTTGTTGAATTTTATTTTTTTTGCGAATTTAGTTGTTGTTGAATTGATTGGATGTGTGATGTAGGTATTGCCCAATGAGATCCTTGTCGTTAGAGAGGAATACTACATGGATCTGTGGACTGAAATGGGCCAGTGGGTGGAGGACGATGGCGTCGACGATGCACCAAAAGAACCGGCTGTTGCGAACATGGTATATACCCATCCTTCTAACACTGCGCACTTCGAGAAACAATGGGGACGTGCTTCGGGTTGTACTAACCTGCGGGCATCAATTTTTTTTTAACCTACTTGCTAGACGCATATTTTTATACTGAAACTTTAGACCTCTTACAATTTATACAACATCACTTGCATGTATTCATCTCAATTGATGCGGCATATGTATCCTCTGATTTTAGGACGATGGTCTGCAGAATCCAGCCAGCGATAGCGACGTCGAAGGCGACAACCAGCCAGCAAAGAATACAAGTTTTTTGGGTTTTGCATTTCAGTCTTTGCTCCAATTGACCGGTGACATGGTGGCCCGAGGTAAAGGATACCTGGTGAACCGGCTGCCAATACCGTCGTCATCAGGAAGCAGAGAGTTATCAACGGCCACTAAAGATGATAGCATTGGTGCTGCTGCAATGGAGACCATCAATGCTGCCGTGGCAAGGAATGTTGTGGAGCTGAATGGCAACGGCCACGATTTTGCCGAGGGGAAGGCTGCAGACGCTACCAGTTGTTGCAACATATCATTACGCTTTCCACGTTTCGATGTACTGCAAATCACCCCTCCGGATCACCACTACCTTGACACTACGGATGAGGTAACTATAGTTTTATAATTTTTTGTGGCACTGACGGTAGTACTATATACTAGTTTTATTATAAATTGAAGAAGAAAGAAAATCATTAAGGCCCCGTTTGGTAGCTCAGTTTTTTCTAAGTATTATAGGAATACTGCAGTTTTCTCAATTACTACGGTTTTAATTACTGTGACCTGTTTGGCGACCCAAAAAAATATGATATTTATAACTGCAGTATTGCCAAAACTGCAGTATTTCCTCCGTATTAAAAAAAGAACCTCCGACTTCTTTTTTAGAAACAGAGCTGGCGAAGAAAACAAATCTGTTCGTCAGCTTCCTCGCTGCAAGCGCCACTGCCGCTGCTTGTTTGACATCGTCGGCCATGGACAAGTCAAGAGAAAGCAATGGAAAAAAATGACGCCCTTCGTACTTCCGCTTGCACTCCTCCTACGCCCCGTGCATGCATCTGGTCAGTAAGCTGGCCAGCCATGGTTGTGCTGATGGCTGCAACTCGAGTCCACAAGGCACTGTTGTCTACACATGCACTGCTCCCGACCGTCGCCCGTGCCTCCGCTCACCGTCCTAGCCGGCTCGCCACTATGCGCCTATGTCAGGCCAAGCAGTAGCCAAGCCATAGCGTCGGCCAATATTCTGTTTCGCGTTGCTGCGCTCCAGGCGCCGCTGATGCCTAGGCATGCCACCTGGTCTGTTTGTGCGAGCATGGCCATTCATTTTACAAGGCCAGCTAAGAACGTCCATGTTGCAACTTCTATGAAATAGCTATGCACCTAATTTATGTCGTTGTAAATGAGTACCAACCAAACACGTCAAAGTATTCTCAATACTTCAAAATACTTTGATATGTGAAAACTGTGGTATCTAGTACCTATAGTTTAAAATACTGCAGTTTTCCAATACTACAGTTTTTGCAATACCTTGTTGTCAAACACAGCCTAAGGTTAGAGTGAAGAAAAAGTTACATGCATGCACAAGATGGTTCATCTATCGTTAGAATCCATCTGCTTAACTATTACTATAACATTTTTTTATTGCACAAGTGTAATCCTTGATTTAATAATATAAGTAAATGACCACACGACATGTCACAGGTCATCATATGACGATTTTTACTAAATGTAGTGCATGATCATATCATATAGAACAGTAATGAATTATCTTGTGCAACGGAATGCAGGGCGGTAGACGTGGGAAGAATTGGGCCAAAACAGTGCAAAAGGAATGGAAAATTTTAGAGAATGACTTACCAGGTATGTGAATGCATGTGGAAATACATAATGCATGGTTACAAATGAATAGCTAACTTTTCAATGTGCAGAAACCATCTATGTGCAAGCGTTTGAGGACCGCATGGACCTGCTCCGGCTGGTGATGGTCGGCGCGAGCGGGACACCGTACAATCACGGGCTATTTTTCTTCGACTTGCAGCTGCCACCGTCCTACCCGGTTGCGCCACCGCAAGTGTACTACCACTCCTTCGGTCTGCGCCTCAATCCCAACCTCTACGAGTCTGGTACCGTGTGTCTGAGCCTGCTCGGCACATTCGACGGTGAGGGCACTGAGTTATGGTCGCCGGCAACGTCGAGCCTCCTCCAAGTTGTTGTCTCCATCCAGGGTCTCGTCCTCAATGCCCAACCATACTACAACGAGGCCGGATATAAGGCCCTAGTCGGCAAACGGGAGGGCCATCGCAATGCATTGCCCTATAGTGAGAATGCTTACCTGCTCACCCTCCGGACCATGCTCCACCTTATGCGCCGGCCACCTCAGGGTTTTGAGAAATTCGTCAAGGAACACTTCCGCTGCCGCGGAAGGTTTGTGCTCAGGACATGCAACACATGGTTGCAGGGATGTGTTGTTGGTGATGCCCATGCCACTGAATCAAGTAGGGAGCAACCATGCTCGGCCGGGTTAAGGCTTGCACTCGCCAATGTGGTACCGAGCCTCATCGCCGCCTTCACAGAGATTGGCGCCGAGGGGTGCGACTAGTTTCACTAGCTGCGAATCCCACTGCCATGTGTGTTCTCACCACCACTCACCAGATAGATGAGTGTGTGAAGGCGGTGGTCTTGTAGTTGCTCATATTTTCTGTAATACAACAATTAACTGTGTGCTTTCCTTTATATTTTGTTTGAAAAGGAAGCGGTAATACATACCATTTGTGGACTAAATCAATTATCTATCGATAAAGTTTATTTGTCAAACCAACCTGACCGGCCCACGTAGCATAAAATTGCAATTTATCGTGTTCAACAAGATAAGCACATGGCAAAACCAACGAAATACCTTGTCAGAAAAATGAAAACTGGAACAGCAAGTATGTACGTAATGCATATATAATTACTTACAGTAGCAAGATTTAGTTGTCTAGCACTTCTTGATGCTCGCCCTATGTAGCATCCACGGTTCTGGCTTGTACTGTGAAACAGAAATTGGCTTCTCAAGCTTGTCTTTATTGTTTTGGGGGTTCCTCTATAAACTCAATGTTAGTAGCTCATTGTCCAAACTAAGAGCTTTGTTTCAAAAATGGGCAGCAACATACAACACCACTGATGTACTTGTGTCCTCAATTAAAGTACCATCCGTTTATGAATATAAGTCCAGTTAGATATTTCAATACGAACTACATATGAACGTATATAGACATATTTTAAAATGTAGAAAATTCATTTATTTTGCTCCGTACGTAGTTCATATTGAAATCTTTAAAAGTTCTTCTATTTAGGGAATGGAGGGGGTAGTAGTCATCATCAACATTTCCCGTGATGCTGCAAGCAGCGGCAACTTTGCTACTACTTCCACCAACTTAACAAATAGACTTGGGTTTGTACTTGCGAAAAATCATGAGAAAGGTGTAGCTGCTCCCGGGTGTAGGTGCACCCGCATGAACAGTACACATGAAAAAAACAGAAAATAAATTGAAAAAATCTGATTCTTTTTTTACATCATACTAGATCAAAAAATTTAGTTTTATGTAAAATTTCATGACCAAATAACATTCGAGGAGGCCTCACCAAAAAAAAAACAAATCACTGCTCAAAAGTGAACAAAACTTTGAGCACTGATTTTGTTATTTTTGGTGAGGGCTCCTCGAATGTTATTTGATCACGACATTTTGCAAGAAGCTAAAACTTTTGATCTAGTTTGATGTCCCAAAAATTCAGATTTTTTTTGTTTTTTTCAGTGTATTGTTCATGCGGGTGTAGGTGCATCCGGGAGTAGAAAATTCAGTCCCAAAAATCATAGAGGCACGCCAGTGCAGGCGCACGCACCTAGGGAGCTGTCTACAGTAATTGGTGTTCGTCGAGATCCGAAACTTGTTTGGGCCGGAATTTCCTGAAAATGAGATGAAAACTAGGAATCCTGTCAATATGACAAAATATACTGGTATTAACACTTCGTCCAACTGCTCCCTACGTCCATGTTCATTGTATATTGTCTTCATCTTTCCGTCAAGTTCAATTCGTTCTTTATTCTTCCTCAATTGTTTCTTTTTTAATTGTGTTTCCATCCATTATTACTGTTCAACTTCTTCTTCCTCGGTGCATTGATATCTACTCCAGTGTCACCTTGTACTAGTCGTATGTTTCATTCGATGTGCGTTCTTTCTTACACTCATTTGATTGCCTTCATTTCAAGTTTGTCCAATTAGCTTCTTCCTATTATGTGCCATTGCAAATACATGGCATGCTTCAACGCATTGCAAATTCATAGACTCTTTATTTGATTTCCTTATTGTGGTACGACATGTCATGCCATCTTGGACAAAATCCTCGTTTCACTGTATATTTTTTTCGCTACAGATACTACTATGATTTTATTCTTCCAACCGCAATGATAGTTCTTTCATTTGATTTATTCTTACTTCTAAGCTAGTGGATCTTGTTTTCTGAAGTTACGTTCTATGAAACCAGCCTTTTGTTTCTTTTCTATCTAATAACGCTTAAAATCCTAAGTTTTTTCTTTGAAACTTGCATTTGTATATACGAAGTTTGGCTCTCTAAAACTCGCCGGACAACAAGATAGTTTTGTTGCTTCGTACTTAATAAATTTGTAAAAAAAATTATCCTTCCCGCGTCATGCACGTCGTTTCTTCGAGTTATGGAACATTTATTTTTGTCGTGCCAACTCCGCGACGCATGAACTCTTCATTCCTGCTTTCTTCCGCTTGTTGTCTTCGTTTCCAGAAAACCCCCACTCCCCTTCTTCCTCACTCGCACTACACCTCGCGAGACTAATCTCCTCATCCGCCACTCTGCCCAAATCTCTAAGCTCGAGGTCGGCCTCCCTCAAACTTGACTTGCAAGTTTCTCCACAAATAGCTCTTCATTTCTATCACAATAAGATGGACTTCACCGATGATGAGAATGGGTAAGTTATTAATTCTAGGATGAAATTTCTAAAAAAAAACTTCCGAGTCTTCAGAGAATCAACATCTTTCTCCCTTTTCTGAAAATACGGGCATTTCGCTTGATAACCATCGAGCAACCAACATTCTGAGATAAACTTGACAAACGACATTAATCCTCACTAACCCCATTGTCAGCAACACCAAAATACTATTGAGGAACATGGCACTTTCACCTTTCGACTGCCATGCGCAATTGCAATACCTAGCTTATAGTGATAGGTTACTCACAAAGGCGTCGCAAGGGCCAGATCAGTAGGGAAGCATGGCGGGGAGCATGATTTCTCTGTTTCTAGCGGCTCTTATTTTTGTGCATTTTTTGGTGGTTTTATTGGGTTACTCTGGTTTTTATATTTATGTTTAAATTAGGAATTTTTTGTTTTCTTGTTTTTCTTTATTTAAGAAACACTTTTTACTATATAATATTTTTGTGAAAAAGAATAACATTTTTTTTCTAAAAATGCATGAACACTTTTGGAATTACATTTGTAATTTCCCGAACACTCTTCAAATTTCGTGAATACTTTTTTCAAAATGGTAGATGAACTTTTTTCGAAAAAGTATGTACAGTTTTTAAAATACGAGAACAATTATAAAATTTCTTGAATGTTTTAAAATGCATGAACACCCCTTTAAACTTTCCTGATCACTTTTAAAATTTTCATGAACATTAATTGAAAAGGTGAAAACACTTTAAAAAACATCATTTTGTAATATAAAGAGGGATCTCCCTACGATTTCATTTATCAGAAACAACTAAATCTTTTACAACTACTAAATAGAAAATAAAAGATATCACACACCAGATATCCTAGGGCACCTAACAGCTCAAGCTGGCCATGATCTATCGAAGCTAGAATGGCTGCTGGAGGTTTTGTATCCTTTGGGAGATATTGAGCGAGCTATGTTATTATTCACTTTATGGAGATGTTGGCATAATCGGAATGAGTTGGTACATCATAAAATTCCAGCACCGATGGATGATTTGCGCCAGTATTTATACAGCTACCTTGAGTCGTTAATTGCTATAGCTCAAAATTCTAATTGTGATCCGGTGAAAGGTAAAGCGGTGATATCTTGTGATCCAGCGGTAAATAAGCCATATGAAATATCAAGAATTGTGCCTCCTGCTAAGTGGCTTCCTCCTCCAGTGGGTTGGGTGAAGCTCAATACGGATGGTTCCTGGACTAATGATGGAAGGGCTGGTGCTGGTATGGCGCTTCACGATAATCTAGGCAACATTATTTACTCATCTTGCAGGGAGTTATTTTCATGCTGAGATGCCATTGAAGCAAAAATATGTGCATGCATGAAGCGTTTATCCATTGCTATTCAGCGGACGGAACTTCCAGTTTGTATTGAGATGGATTCACTTATAGCGGCGAATATGTTGAAGGACAAGGACATTGACAGGTCAATCTATGGGTCTTTGGTGGCAGAGATAAAGTACTTGAAGTCTCTTCGAACGACTAGTATTGTTCATATCAAGCGTGGTCAAAATTTAGTTAGTGAGTTTTTAGCTTGTTTTGCTAGAACTGAGAGTAGAACTGTTGTCTGGTTGGGATCAGGACCCCCAGAGGTCATCGATTTATGTAAGCAGGATTGTACATTTGACGCTTGAGTATTATAAGTTTATCCCAAAAAAATAAGCCACCTGAGGTTTCAGATCATCATCAACAGGTACCTAGGAAGACAAGAAGCAACGTTTGAGACGCTGCTTATGCTAATACATGCGACCAACTACCAGACCACAGTGCAAAGTATAAACGTCAGTCATTACAGATATATTAAGCCTGAGCAGACTAGAACAACAAATAACCAAAATTAGCTTCTCCATCATTAGGTTCTTGCACCAACTAACTTCCCAGATCTTCACTGTAGTCGTAGCACACCAAAACGCCAGCCTTGAGATGCACGAAATGCTTCATTTCCTGTTTGGTTTAGCATTCCTACCACCCATTTCAGTTTTCTAGGATTTTCATGTTTATTCTGCAAAACTGTTCAATCATTTAGCCACCTAGCAATCATATTATTGTGGACACAAGGGTCAGTAAATTATGCATTGTCAAATACAGTATTATTTCTCATTTTTCAAATGGTCCGAAAGACCACATACACTCCTGTGAAAATCATATATTTATCATCAGTTCTAAAACTTTTCAGTAAAGTGTTAAGCAAAGCCTCAGTATTGTCAGCTATATCAAGCAAATTGAATGAACATTTTATAATGTTCCATCACATTCTAGCCCAGGAACATTTCATGAAAAGATGATCAATAGATTCATCTAAACGACACAAGAGCCAACCACATAAAAAACTTATCTCTCTGAGGAACTTTTGTTTTCCACGTAAATCTGTGGGAAATATTAATACCAGTTCAATCAGTTTTCTATAATAAGATTTAACAGAGTAAAAAACCATTTTTGTTTCAAGGTCCACCTAATAGTATCCTTTTCATCAACGAGGGTAATATCAGCACACTGAATCAAATTACAGTGATTCCCCGAGAAGGATCCTTTTGAAATGTATTAGGTCAAATCCTTTTCCGAGCATCAGCTAACGATAAGTTTTTGTCAAAGCAACTGTTATATATTCTAGGAAAATTGTATTGGAGTAGTTTATCTCCCAACCCGCAATATCTTCCTGAAATCTATCCCCTTTTCACTCTTTTAGAAACATCATGAACATTTTAAAATTTACCCGCAAAAAACATTTTAAAATTACGTAAACATTTGTTTATATCTCTACTATTAAAGGGGGATCGAACGTCGTGATGGTTTGACCTTCGATCCCCCTGCCTCCACCTTGTTCGATAACCCAGTACGTGAAAAAAAATCTCCTCCCATGATCCTACCCATCCCCGCACGAAAGAAAAAAAATAAAACAACCCACGTACGCACGTCCCACCGCCCACTCCCTTACCCCATCTCCCTCGATCCCGTGGCCCTATCGCCGCCCGGGCGACCCGCGCAAGCTTCAACCGGTCGTCCGGCCACAATCGTTTCCCAAAGAAAAAACATCTCCGCTCGCCTCGTCCCAGCTGCCACCGCTCCCCTGCCCTTCCCCCGCCCCCACTAGTAGAAAAAGGCCCATTTGTCCCGGTTCATAAGGCCCATCTGTCCCGGTTGCGGAACTGGGACTAAAGGGTCGTTACTAATGCCCTAGGCCTTTAGTCCCGGTTCTTATACTAACCGGGACAGATGGGCCACCACGTGGCCGCTCTGGCGAGTCCAGGCACGAGGGCCTTTGGTCCCGGTTGGTAGCACCAACCGGGACCAATAAGCTTCCACGCGTCAGCATTTCAGGGGCTGTTTTTTTAAAGGAGGTGGTTCAGGGGTTTTGGGGGTTAATTTAGGTTGGTATAGGTAGCTAATAGAGAGATGTGTCCTCTTTTATCTCTGTGCTACTGCTATTGCTATGCCTAAACATGACTTAGATTGAAGTGAGGCAACATGTGGTGCATGTCGAAAGTAATACTAATCCTAACTTGATCAAGTTTGGATTGTACTACTTTCGACATGCACCACATGCATGTTGCCATCACTTCAATCCAATCCATGTTCATTTCACCCGCTGATATATAATAACTCTTCATGCTCGCATCATGCATCATCATATATAATAACAAGTCTACTAATCATCATCATACAACTTCTACTTGTTATTAATAACAAGTCATACGATCATCATCCTCATAGTCATCTAACCAACCCTACTTAATTGTTCTTAGCACATGATCATCAGTATTAGGTAGGACCTAAATACCCTCTTTAAGGTAAAATAGCATAAAACAATATAGACCCTGACTCTCCATTATGGAGAATGGAGATCATCATGTCTCCAATTCTTGCGCTTCGCTTCCTTTTGCTTCCAAGAACCTCCTTACGACTGTCCATATATTTTTTTGCATCCTTTGATTTGCATGTCTTCATTCCTTTTAGAAATCTGGTATGAACAGTTGAGATTCATAGGATGACCTGGCTGTATGTTCAAAACATTAAGACTACCTTTCTGATACATCAAATGAGGCACACAATTTTCTGGGATTATCTGTTGAAAAACATAGTAATAACTTCATAGTTAGCAATGATGTACTAGTTTAAGAAGTATGCAAAAGATGCACGTATGTCGTAATAGTAAAAAATCTTACCAGGGTATCTCCATGGTAGTTACCGTAGTTCAACACATGCACTAGTGGCACGTATTGACCATAATGTTGAGGAGTTTGATTGTAGATATTGTAATTCTCAATGTCAGTACAAATCCGACCAGATGATTTTTCTCCTTGTAAGTTAATTCGGAGCCATCGGTGTAGTGGGTTTTGTCTACCATCTCCCGCACATTCTTTGAAGAATGAAAATAAGCTGTCAATGGAAATAAGCTGTCAACTATTTTTAAATAAACAATATAAATGAGCTAATAACTATGCTTGAGAAACTCACATAGCGGTAGAATTGGAGGCGTATCAATAAGGACCCAAATGTTCATATTGTCTTGCTCGATTTCAGGATCACCAAGATCCATGGTGACAAGCATACCCTCATCAAAACCATACATCTTGCAAAGTGCTTCCCATTTTTTGCAACCAAAATGGGCTACGCTCTCAGAATTGTACAACTTTACTTCAAAATCCACATCATGATGAGTCTTTAGATGAATTTTCTTTATTTCGAAACTTTCATGGTCTTCAAAACTCATCCTCTCCAAGACATATCGCCTTGCATGGCATGGGATAAGCTACTCGAATTATAAAAGATGAAAATTACACGTTGAAATAGTTGTAGTCATGCTTAATTATGAAAAAACACTTGTGGTCGTTGCGTACCGTTTCAACATCGAAGGTTTCCTCGAGCTTAATGCTGAAGCGCCGATCATCGTCTAGGTGAGGCATGTCGCACAGACCTCGATCGTCATGGTACCAGCTGCACTCCCCCGGGAGACTTTCGTCGTCTGATGACGACATTTCCTACGTTCATAATTCAAAAATTAAACTTGTACAATTAAATATATGTACTACAAAAACTAAACTAGATCATTATTATTCATCACGGGTTGACTATCGGTCTGTCGAGTCTTTTCTTGAAAACTCTCAGCTCACGTGGTGTATATATTCGACTCTCGGTGATAGTCGCTCCTCACTTTGTCCCCGAGTGTATTACACCAAAATTTCTAACACACGGGAACGAAGGAGAAGCGACCCCCACGACAACAGTCGGGATTCTTCGTCCTCTCATATATATATATATATATATATAGGGTGGGTCTATTATGATAACACCCTTAAGAGTCTTATTCTGATAACACCTAACCTTATTCTGCTAACACCCTGATCCTTGCGATTGCTAACATAAAAAGCAAAACCAGCCCCACCCCTTCTTACCCTCTCCCCACCCCCGCAGCACCTACCCACCCCTGCCCACCTTCTTCCCCTGCCCCCAGCCAACTCCTCGCCGCACCCATCGTCTCTCCTTCTGGACGACGCGCCGGCCACCAGCGCCGCCCCGCCGGCTACCTCCCCTGCCGCTCTAATCTCCTCCTCCCCTCCCCCACCTCCCCCCGCCACCACCTCCCAGGTGCCCCGCCCACCTCCATCCCTGGGCCCAGGCACTCTGCGCGGTTGCCGGCATGGATCCGGGCGTGCCGCCCCTAATCGCCCCGCGCGGCTGCCGGCGCCGATCTCCTACGACCCCGCACCATCCCCCAGGCGTGATCCCTTGCCGACCTGCTTCCTCCACCACCGCAACCGGCGCCGATCTCCTCCCCGCGTACCTACTCGACGACGGATCCGACCATGTCGTGCACCAGGCGACAGGATCGAGCACCGCTGACCACCCTCCCACCCACCCCCACCACGCGTGTTGCGTGCGCCATCTGATCCACCCTCCCAACCGCATCCCTTCGGTGCCGGCCCCGGCCACCCCTTCCTCGCGTTGGATACACCCTGCCCCGCCACCTTCCACCATGGCGCCGCTAGGGCACGGGTCATCCTCTCCCTCTCCCTCGAGCGGTAAGGATCTGCACGGATCCAGGCTGCCGCCGCCGGATTCGGGACGGGCCGCACGGGCGTGCAATTCTGCCCACGCGGGCGTGCAGCTCGACCAACAGGGGCTTGCAGTTCGGCCCTTCCCTTCCCTGCCTCCGCCCTTCCCGTCATCGGGGTCAATCTCTCGAGGCCGGCCAGAGCCACCGACGACCGCGGTGCAGTACACATGTGTTTACTTTGGATTTTGTTTATGTGTCGTCTGCAGTTTATACTGAAGAAGAAGTTGACTTTGTTCTTGAAAAAGGTTTTGTGTAGCTCTTCGCCGGGGGTAGCGTGTTGTTATGTTCTGCTTCCAGGGAGCCACACCTCCACCTCGTGCAGTTCACGAGTCGTGCCCGTGCAGTGCGGAGCACGTCTGCGTGCACTCCGCCGACCGTGCGTCTAGTCCGACCAGTGTAGTTTAGACCTTCCAGTGAACTCTTCCACTTCTCATCGGCGACGTGCGCGTGTAGTTAAGAATCTTTTTTGTGTGATTTTGATCGGAGGATGTTCTATGCTATCTGCCATTCTCTGTGTTCCTCTTTTGAAATCAGGGAGTTCACTCCGAGGTAGAGCAGTAGCCCATAGACCAGTGCAGTTCGCTCCTCTCCATTACTCCTCCCCATGGACAGGAGCAGCATACATCGATGCCCCATGCTCACCTTTCTCCCTTTGCAGCTCACTTCGGCGCTCTCTGCAGTTTGTGGCGTGCTCGGATGCAGTGCAGCAGGCAACTGAATGGTTTGTAGCTCACTTTGGCGCTCTCTGCGGTTTGTGGCGTGCTCGAATGCAGTGCAGCATGGCCGGAGTGTTCCTTCTGTTCTTTCAATTTTTGTTTTCCGCAGTTCGGAGGCAAAGATGTTGCAGTGCAGCCCACGGGACGACAGACGCAAAATTTTGCATTCCGTTGCGGGCGTCTGCTACCACGATTCACTTATTTATATTGTATAGACAAAACTTGTTGAAAATCATCGTTGTGGGGTCCCGGTAGTTCTCTTTGTACAAAAACAACAATGTTTGCATATTTGAAGTGGCTTGGTAGTTTGCTAGTTAAAAAGCGATGTGACGCAGCTCACTCTGAATTGCTAAGTGGTCCACTTAGTAAGAATATAAATTTTGATGCAACTCATTAACATTGACGATGTAGTTGAGGTAAATTTCGAAGAAGTTTAAAAAAGACAAAACCACACTGCCTTAGAAGTTTCACTTTTCCCCTTAGACTCTGTCGCAAACCACGTTTCCACTTCATGTGGTTCACTTGCACTCATCTCCGCGGTCCACTCCGATTCATAAAAAAAGTTAGAAGAAAAAGGCAACAAAAACTCGCCTATGGTGAAACTCTGTGGTCCACCGTCGAATGGCTGTGTGTGTGGCTGTTTAAAAATAATGAAAAAATATAGAGTATATGTTTTGAAGCTCACTTTGTTCTCCCACATGGTTCACTATAATAAAACTCCTCCATTGTTCACTATATCAAATGCAACGCTGCAGTGCGTTTGGCCCTCCGATGATGTTCACTTGTGACCAACATCAAAATGCGAAAAAATTACTGAAACAACAATAGTAATGCGGTTTACTTCGAGATATGTCGTGGTTCACTTGCCTCGTCTCTGCGGTCCACTCGTTCACAAAAATATTAAAAAAAAGACAACAAAAACTCGTTTGACAAAATGTACGTCCGACAACAGAAATCATGAAGTTCACTTGACTCTTTGATGCAATGCGATTTTCGACTGAAGCAGTGCGGTTTTCTGTCACATGAAG
Source organism: Triticum urartu (assembly GCF_003073215.2). Taxonomy (NCBI): domain Eukaryota; kingdom Viridiplantae; phylum Streptophyta; class Magnoliopsida; order Poales; family Poaceae; genus Triticum; species Triticum urartu. The sequence goes on from NC_053023.1 coordinate 668,948,512, forward strand.
TCCACTCGTCGATTTGGGTGTCGCGAAAAACAGAGTGTCCGCATTTTAGTAAATTTAAAACTGTTCTTAAACCGTAAGAAATTAGAGAGAGTGTTCTACATGAAAAAGTTGCGTCTCGTCGATATGTTTCCAACGGCGTATCATTTGAATCATTTCGACAACCAGTTTGTAAAAATTTCGCGAAAAACGGCTGCTGCCACTCCTCATCCGCCGCACGATTTTCAAAATTAGCTTAAAACTGTAAGGAATCTCAAAACCATTTCTACATATTAAAGTTGCGCCTTGTCCATAGCTTTCCAACGACGTATTACATGCCTCGTTTCGACAAATGGTTCAAAAACTATAGCGAAAACAGTAACGAAAATTGCAAAATTTTCAAAAAAACAGAATTTCGCGATTTAGTAAATTCAAAACTGCTATTAAACCGTAACGAATTAAAGAAAATAACAGATATGAAAAAGATGCGCCTCGATGATATCTTGCCAACGGCGTATCATTTGCCTTATTCCGATGAGCGGTTTAGAAAAAATCACGAAAATAAGCTCGCTGCCACTCGTCATCTGCAGCACTATTTTTGAAACTGCTCTTAAACCGAGAGGAATTTTGAAAAGTATTCAACATGGTGAAGTTGCGCCTAATCAATATCTTTCCAACGGTATATTATACGCCTCGTTCCGATAAACGGTTAAAAAATTAGAGCAAAAACAGTACCGGAAAAACACTGCGTGCAGTTTTTTCGACACGAAGTTCACTCGTGTGAGTACTGCATCACACTTGGTTCAAACAATGACGTGCACTTGCATTGAGCGTGCAGTGCGGAAGTGTTATCAGAATAACTATTCTGATAATAATATCAGAATAGACCGGCTATATATATATATATATATATATATATAGTGATACTATTCATCATCTAGGGTGCATAATAAGTTATTTTTCACCCGAGGTAATCTTACGATTGTTTTCTAAATAAATTACGTTTAGAATATAAATAGTTATATGCATATTGATTCAATATGTAAAATTTGGTTATAAAAATATAGGTTATAAACCAGAAAAATCACATTTTATGTATGTTTTACACTATGTTTTTACATTCGTAATTTTATGTAACATAAAATATTTTTTACGGCGAGTAAAAATTTTTTACGTTCTCTTTTTATGTATGAAATAAGACAAAATTTACGAAACGTAAAAATACGGTCCATTGATGTCAAAATAGAGAGGGGGTGAAGAATAACTATTCATCACCCAGAGTGACGAATAACATGACCCTATACATAAACTAACCTTAAATGTAACTTTTGCAACACAATTTTTTCCTCTCCTCTTCTAACCATAAACATTGAACAAAAATAAAACTATACAACCTATACAAATGCTATTAACAAAAAGCTATGAACAAAAAAAATTATGAACAAAAAAAACTATGAACACATACACATACATCCATCCATATACATGCATATCCATCCATCCATCCATACATACATCCATATACATACATACATAGAAAAACAGGGGCGGCAGCCGCGGAAGCGCACGGATGGGGATGGGAAGGGGCTCACTGGGGGCTCGAGGCAGGACGGCGACGAGGCCGGTGATGAGGACGATGACAAGGCCGGCGACGATGACGGTGACGAGGACGGCGGGCTCGTGGGGGAGGGGTTACGCGCGCGGCGAGGGCTCGGGGAGGAGCGGCTCGGGGGCAGCGACGGCGAGGACGACGTCGACGGCGGGTCAGGGGCGGGGCGACGACATCGGGGCAGGGGCTCGGGGCGGCGACGGCGACGACGACGAGGAACGGCCTGGCGGTGTTGGGGGGGATGGGAGCAGTTGGTGAAATTTTCACAAGTGCTACCTTATATAGCAAAACCAATGGTACCGGTTCGTGGCACCAATCGGTACCAATGCCCACCTATGGTCCCGGTTGGTGCCATGAACCGGGACCAAAGGTCTCTTTTCGGCAGCCCAAAGGGCGGGAATCTGAGGCCTATGGTCCCGGTTGGTGTCACAAACCGGGACCGTAGGTGGGCATTGGTACCGGTTGGAGCCACGAACCGGTACGAATGTGCGCCTTTAGTACCGGTTGGTGACACCAACCGGGACTAAAGGCCTTGTGCTGCTCGCATCGCGGCACGAAAGTTTAGTCCCACCTCGCTAGCTGAGGGAGCTCGAGAGTGGTTTATAAGCCCCACTCCCGCTGCCCTCTCGAACTCCTCTCAAATGCAGGCTTTCGGGCCTAAACACACTGTATCTATATTGGGCCTTCTACGGGCCTGAACCCTGGCCCATGGGTGGGTTTCTAGTCGTATTCAGGCCGTGGTGGCCCAGTAGGTTGCTTTTTCCCCAGTTTATTTTTTTTCTTTTTTGCTTTATTTATTTATTTTGTTTCTAAGTACTTACTTATTATGTAATTTTGCTATTAAAGTTTCTAACAAAAAAATTTCTTTATGACAATTCTTTTTGCTTTTAATGATTTTGAACAGAAAATACTTTGAAAATTTTGTTTTATTTTGTTTATTTTTCCTTTTTCGTGATTCTTTTTGTTTCTATTTTTATTTATTTTATTAAAGTTTATTTTGTTTTATTTTGTTTCTACTTATTTGTCAAAGTTTATTTTGTTTCTACTTATTTATTTTATTTTGTTTCTACTTATTTATTTTATTTTGTTTCTACTTATTTATTTTATTTTGTTTCTACTTATTTATTTTATTTTTATTTATTTTATGAAAAATCTTTTTGCTTATAATGTTTTGAACAGAAAATACTTTGATAATTTTAGTTGCATAAATTTTATATAATTTTAGTTTCAATAATACTAGAGGTTTATAAAAGTTTTATGAAAATTCTTTTTGCTTATTATTTTTCTATTAGAGTTTCATAAGTGTTTTCCAGATCATTCTTTTTTATATTAGTTCATTATTTGAGCTAAATGACCCAAAAATTGAAAATGCATCATTCAAAGCCACATCATCAATTTTCAACCCTTTCTGACTTCATTTGTTATTTTTCATGCATTTATTAATTTTTTGAGCTATATGACGCTGAAAATGAAAAGCACTACAAATGAACTCTAAAAGGTTGAAAGTTGGCATGGTATCATCATTTCACCCACATAGCATGTGCTAAAAATTTGAGAGGGTTACGGCAAAAACTGGATGCCCTTCGTGTACAAAACGGACAATCTCTTTCGAAGTATCAGGGTTTCATATGGAAACTCGTGTGTTACAAAGAGATTTCATTTTTTTACTTATTTGAACTTCAGACTTTTTGTGTGTTCAAAATGCACCATTCAAAGCCACATCATCAATTTTCAACCCTTTCTGACTTCATTTGTTATTTTTCGTGCATTTACTCATTTTTTGAGCTATATGACCCTGAAAATGAGAAGCACTACAAATGAACTCTGAAAAGGTTCAAAGTTGGCATGGTATCATCATTTCACCCACATAGCATGTGCTAAAAAGTTGAGAGGGTTACGGCAAAAACTAGATGCACTTCATGTACAAAACGGACAATCTCTTTCTAAGTATCAGGGTTTCATACGGAAACTCGTCTGTTACAAAAGGATTTCATTTTTTGAACTTATTTGAATTCCAGACTTTTTGTGTGTTCAAAATGCACCATTAAAAGCCACATCATCAATTTTCAACCCTTTCCGACTTCGTTTGTTATTTTTCATACATTTACTGATTTTTTTGAGCTATATGACCCTGAAAATGAAAAGCACTACAAATGAACTCTGAAAAGGTTGAAAGTTGGCATGGTATCATAATTTCACCCACATAGCATGTGCTAAAAAGTTGAGAGGGTTATGGCAAAAACTGGATGCACTTCGTGTACAAAATGGCAGAAACTCGTCTGTTACAACATGCATTTCAAATGAACTAGGAAAAGGTTGAAAGTCGGCATGATATTATCATAATAGTTGTGGACAGAAAGTCTCCACTGCAGCAATTCCAGTATGGTACCGAGCTTTGTGTTGCCATCTTCGCAATTGGGGTACAACCATTTTTTGTGATCCTCTAACATGCGATCGAACTTCAACTTCTCCTTTTCACTTTCACACTTTTCCCTTGCATCAACAATGACCCGGCGAAGATCATCATCGGGCACATCGTCTGGTTCCTCTGGATCTTCAGCTTCCTCTTGATCTTCAGTTTCCCCCGTTGCAGCATCACCGTATTCAGGGGGCACATGGTTGTCATCGTCCTCCTCTTCTTCGCTGTCTTCCATCATAACCCCTATTTCTCCGTGCTTCGTCCAAACATTATAGTGTGGCATGAAACCCTTATAAAGCAGGTGGGTGTGAAGGATTTTCTTGTCAGAGTAAGACCTCGTATTCCCACAATTAGGGCACGGACAACACATAAAACCATTCTGCTTGTTTGCCTCAGCCACTTCGAGAAAATTATACACGCCCTTAATGTACTCAGAGGTGTGTCTGTCACCGTACATCCATTGCCGGTTCATCTGTGTGCATTATATATAATTATGTGTGTCAAAAGTAAGAAAATTAGACAAGTATGTATCTAAAGTAAGATTTTTTTTCTTTCGGAAAGAAGATAAGAACAAGAGGCTCACCACGGTGGTGCCAGCGGCGAGATTGGCGCAGGCGATCGACGGCGGTGAAGACGAGGACAGGGCGTGATGGACCGCTAAACCTAGACAAATCTCGGAAAAAATGGAGTTAATTCGGAGGTCGAGCTTCGAGAGAAGAAAGCTTAACTAATGTGGCTCGGGCATTTCATCGAACACCTCATGTGCATAGGAGGTGAGCTAGAGCACCCAATGCCCTCCCCCCTCGTCGGCCAGCAAAAAACAGAGCACTGTGGAGTGCTGTGCTCGTCGGCGATGGGGTATATATAGGAAACTCATTGGTCCCGGTTCGTGGCTGGAACCGGGACTAAAGGCCATCCTTCTGTCCCGGTTCCTGCCATGAACCGGGACCAATGGTTGTGGGTCAGGAGCGAGGCCCATTGGTCGCGGTTCGTGCCAAGAACTGGGACAAATGGGCCGAGACGAACCAGGACCAATGCCCACGAGGCCCCGGCCGACCCCCTGGGCTCATGAACCGGGACAAATGCCTACATTGGTCCCAATTCGTGGCAGAACCGGGACTAATGGGCTGGCCAGGACCGAACGAAAGCCCCTTTTTCTACTAGTGCCCACACACCCGCACCCACTCTGACCTAGCAGCACCCGTTCCCCCCATCGTACTCGATCCCACCGCCCCCACACCCCGGAGGAGAGGAAGCAACCGACGAGATACGATGTCGATGCTGGTGCCGTGAGGACGGCCCAAGCACCACCACGACGGCAGCTCACACTACAAGAAATATGTCAACTTATGACCTTCTGTCAGTGACCCTCGAAGAATTGGTCATAAATTTATGACCATTTTAGACCAATTGGTCAAAAGCTGTTCAGGGGGCTCCAAACCCTAAACCATTGCGACCATTTTGGTGAGAAAGGTCGTAATTTCCTTACACGAAATGGTCACAAAGCAAACAGTGCTAGTCCGCTGCCTTATTTCTAGTTGTTAATGACCAATATAGATGGTCATAGCCTTGTAGATTGTGGTGGGTTGTGATGACTAGGCGCCATCTCATCAGTTTTGCCTATGTGTCATGTCGATGTGGCAGTTTTTGCCCTAGGTTGTGAAGCAACCTATATTTCTATCGTTCCCAAAATTCCCAAAAAAATCTCATAAATTCTTTGGGGCATATCTTCATCAAATATGTAAAAATCCTTCCTTGCCTAGTTTAAAACTAATTCAACAATATTCATTTTCCTATTCTGTTCACAACAACACTTTATGAAGGAAGTGCTATTTATATATTCTTGATTGCCCTCGGAATTTTTGGGCACTCTTTCCTATCCAAATCATTACCGCATGACAAAATTCAGCTCCATTTGCCTAGAAAATATTCCTCGGCAAATTTCCAAAGTTTTTGTCCACCTAGAAGCATTGTGAAGGAAGTACCTTTTTTATATCTCTAAATGACATGAAATTTATAAAGTTCCTTCATATGCCCAAATTATCACCCTCCTCCAAATTGCAGCTCAGTCAAATCATCTATGTGAGCCCAGGTTCAATTTATATTTTATGGCCAAATTGGCACGTTGCAAAGCAAGTGTTATATAGACCCCTCCTATTACCCTCAAACTTTTCGGGCACTCTTCCATACCCAAATCATTTCCACATGATAATATTCAGCTCAATTTTCCTAATAAATCTTTCTCAGGAAATTTCTAGAGTTTCTACCTCGAGAGAAGCTTTGTGAATTAAGTACTAGCTAGGCTTACCCAAATGATCTGAAAATTTACCAGCGCATGACCATACCTATGTAACTTTCCTACACCAATTTTAGCTCATTTCATTCATCCAATCTCTCTCACTAGTTTTCCCAAGTTTTTGTCCATAGAAGAGCATTGTGAAGGAAGTACTACTTTGGCATGTCAAAATGATATTAATTTTCTACAATGCTTTCCTATGCCCAAATAACCATCCTCCACCAAATTTCAGCTCAATCCATTCATTATTTTGAGCCCAGCTTCAACATTCATATTTTTGTCCAGTGTGGTAGTTTGCAAAGCAAGTACCACCTAGGCTCCTCCTTTTGAGCTGAAAATTTGTGAAGACGGTCTTCTTAGTAACTAATCATCCTCAGCCAAAACTCACGCCCATTAGCCATGTATATTTCCCGTACCTCTAATCAAACACTTGGCTGCTAATTCATGTTTGAGTATCGATCGGTCTCCTCGTGAGAATCTTATGTTGTAATTTTCTTCCTAGCATCTACCTGGGGAGTGCCCAACCCACTAGACATGCCTAGGCTGCCCAGAACACATGACAATGCCACGGTCACGCGGTGATCACGCGGCAGGCATGCGAGTTTACGCGCTCTAGAGTTGGGGGCCTCGGCCACCGCCCAAACCTCGACGTATCGCCACCAAACCATGTATTTATGATTAAATAGGTACTTTATGTAACTATAAATGATTTTTGGAAAAAATAAATAGTAAACTATGAGGCAGCTGCAGTTCAAATTTGACCCGCTTCCAACTGAATCGGCGGGAATTTGTCTTTTTCACCAGAGGTGGATCAAAACTTTTGACACCCAAACATTTTGTCAATTGTGCATTAAATATGCCCTAGTATTTTATAAAATTGATTTGGTCCAATTTTGCAACAAATATATGATAGGTCCTTCACAAAAAAAACTCATTTCGGGCACTCGGAAAATGGAAAATGGTTCTTTCGTCCAAAGAAAAAGAAAACTTCCTTAGGCAACATTGTTTGCCATTCCAATATGCACCCTTGTGCTCAATATGAGATCATTTGAACAAACTATGCCATGAATGTGGCCATAAGATTGATCATTTGGCTTGAAAGCCATTGATCTCCATACGTGATTGCTCGTTTCTGAGAACACTTTTTAAAATAATTGCCGTATTACAAGTTTATTATTTTACCTGGGAACTTGTCCACATATAATGACACAATGCGAAGGTTTCCCAATTTTTTGATTTTTTTTGAATTTTTTATGCCCGTTTCAAAATGTGGTCAAAACGGTGGGAATGACCGTTCCTAGCTAGTGGTTATATCTTGGAATTTTTTTGGTGTGTCTCTGAATAAATAGATACTTATGTACCTAGAAATGATTTTTGTAAAAAATAAAGAGCAAACTACGAGGCAGCTACAGTTCAAATTTGACCCGCTTCCAACTGAATCGGCGAGAATTTGTCTTTTTCACCAGAGGTGGATAAAAACTTTTTACACCCAACCATTTGGTCAATTGTGTATTAAATATGGCCTAGTATTTTAGAAAAATTATTTGGTCCAATTTTGCAACAATTATTTGGGAGGTCCTTCACAAAAAAACCTCTTTTTGGGCACTCGAAAAATGGAAAATGGTTCTTTCGTCCAAAGAAAAAGAAAACTTCCTTAGGCAACATTGTTTGCCATTCCAATATGCACCCTTGTGCACAATATGAGATCATTTGAACAAACTATGCCATGAATGTGGCCATAATATTGATCATTTGGCTTGAAAGCCATTGATCTCCACACGTGATTGCTCGTTTCTGAGAACACTTTTTTAAAATAATTGTCGTATTACAAGTTTATTATTTTTCCTGGGAACTTGGCCACATATAATGACACAATGCGAAGGTTTCCCAATTTTTGATTTTTTTTGAATTTTTTATGCCCGTTTCAAAATGTGGTCAAAACGGCGGGAATGACCGTTCCTAGCTAGTGGTTATATCTTGGAATTTTTTTGGTGTTTCTCTGAATAAATAGATACTTATATACCTAGAAATGATTTTTGGAAAAAATAAAGAGCAAACTACGAGGCAGCTATAGTTCAAATTTGACCCGCTTCCAACTGAATCGGCGAGAATTTGTCTTTTTCACCAGAGGTGGATAAAAACTTTTTACACCCAACCATTTGGTCAATTGTGTATTAAATATGGCCTAGTATTTTAGAAAAATTATTTGGTCCAATTTTGCAACAATTATTTGGGAGGTCCTTCACAAAAAAACCTCTTTTTGGGCACTCGAAAAATGGAAAATGGTTCTTTCGTCCAAAGAAAAAGAAAACTTCCTTAGGCAACATTGTTTGCCATTCCAATATGCACCCTTGTGCACAATATGAGATCATTTGAACAAACTATGCCATGAATGTGGCCATAAGATTGATCATTTGGCTTGAAAGCCATTGATCTCCATACGTGATTGCTCGTTTCTGAGAACACTTTTTTAAAATAATTACCGTATTACAAGTTTATTATTTTTCCTGGGAACTTGGCCACATATAATGACACAATGCGAACGTTTCCCAATTTTTTGATTTTTTTTGAATTTTTTATGCCCGTTTCAAAATGCGGTCAAAACGGCGGGAATGACCGTTCCTAGCTAGTGGTTGAATCTTGGAATTTTTTTGTGTTTCTCTGATTAAATAGATACTTATGTACCTAGAAATGATTTTTGGAAAAAATAAAGAACAAACTACGAGGTAGCTACAGTTCAAATTTGACCCGCTTCCAGCTGAATCGGCGGGAATTTGTCTTTTTCACCATAGGTGGATAAAAACTTTTTACACCCAACCATTTGGTCAATTGTGCATTAAATATGACCTAGTATTTTAGAAAAATGATTTGGCCCAATTTTCCAACAATTATTTGGGAGGTCCTTCAGAAAAAACCCTCCTTTTGGGCACTCAAAAAATGGAAAATGGTTCTTTCGTCCAAAGAAAAAGAAAACTTCCTTAGGCAACATTGTTTGCCATTCCAATATGCACCCTTGTGCACAATGAAAATGTTTCCTTTTGAATTTCTCATATCATAAAACTGTTTATATGATTTAACACCTTTTTTTGAAAAAATATGGTTCAACACCTTATTTTTAGTCGATTACGACCAATTTAGAAGGTCATAATGTGTACTAGGTTCTGATTGGCCCATGGGCATGTCACGCGGATCGTGCTCAAACACCGTCGGATGCTCTCGGATCCGACGACAGCCCTTTATCCCTCACCCCCCTCTTTGTCTCAAAAAAAACTCCCTCAACTTCTCACCCTAGGAACCCTAGGGCTCCAGATCTGCCACCCACCCCGACCCTCCCCTCATCTCCCACATCGCCGCCGCCACCCCGATCTCTCCCGTCGTCTCCCACATCGCTGATCCACCCCGAGCCCTGCCGCCGGCCATCTCACCCTCCCCCTCCCCCCACGTCGCCGCCCCCACCTTCTCCTTCCTCTCCCAAGGGAAGGGAAGCAAGGGAACAGAAGGGAGGGAAAGCCGGCAAGGAGTTCGGTCGAGTGCCCAGATCCACGCCGCCATCGTCGACCTGATCCGTGTCCTCGACCTCGCTGCCGCCAACAAGTCCGCCAACGAGCTCTCCTCGCACCAGCGCAAGGTCTTCCGCGTCGCTGACCATGTCGGGGTCGCGCTCGCCGACCTCACCGCCGACGGCCGTGTCCTCTCCCGCTTCCTCCGCAACGAGTGCATCAACCACGCCTTCATATACGACGCACCGCTTCCCGTCTCCAGGCTCGCGCTCCGCCTCGCCGACAAGGCTCAGGTCCGTCCCCGTCTCTCGTCCCGATCCCCTTTGCGATTTTCCTGCCCCGATCTGCCCCCGCGCTTAGGGTTTCGTGCCGAAGGGGTACCTTAGCCTTAGGGCTGCTACCACCGCTTCCTCCCTCCCCGCGCCTGCGACAAGCGCTCCTCGGCACCCCTCCTCGTGCCGTCAGATCCCCTCGCCGTGAGTTCCGTGCTCCCCTGATTCCGATTTCCTAGTGTCCTCATAATCCCTTGGTGCCTGATAGATGCTAGGGTTAGCTATCCTTCGATGTGTGTTAGTCTGACTGATGGGACGCCCTGCTGTTTATGCTGCCGTGCCCCGTATTAGGGTTCAATTCGATGCAGTTTCATGCAATACTATTAGGGTTCAATTCGTTCGGCTCTGTTTCATTGCAATCCTAAATACAAGATGGATACTCTGCCACGCTGTGTTGTTTTGCTATGCTTTATCGATTTTGATGTATGATTCGAATTCCGTATCAACTGCACCTCTGCCCCATACTTCTTTCTATGTCAAAACATGCGTCTGTTGTAGGTAGTTTACTGCGCTGGTTAATTTTCAGCCTAGGGATGTGTATTGTTTCAATGAGTCAAGTCCCGCTGCCATCATGAGCAGCTTCTCTGATGGTTGCACAGAGGCATGTTTTGTTTGCTTTGTCATGCGGCAACAATTCGTTGCAGGTTAATGTTTTGCTTCTTATCTTTCTTGTACATGTGATGATTTGTAGGTAGCAGCTGATTGGCAGTGGACAGGGCAAGATGTCTGGCGGCAACGTGAGTTGCTCCTACTCATAAATTTTTTTCTGTAGAGAAGCCAGTGTGGTGCATTTGAGGATTTTGAGCTGATCCTCTGCTTGTTATGATGCGTAGCCTGCAGGTGTGGATAACACTTTCCGTAGGAAATTTGACAAGGAGGAGTACTTGGAGCGAGCTCGACAGAGAGAGCGGGATGAGAAGGTCCTCCACGATGTCCTACTGTTTTATTGCATAATTCAATTGTGACTGTGTTGTTTGATACTGCTTGCCTCATCTATTTTTCATGTCTTGTGTGAAATCTGTACCCTACTAGAAGATGCCACCATCAAGTTAATAATAACACTAATCATCATTTGATTCTAGTCTAGAGATACAAATAATTTTATGCAGTGGTCTTGTAGTTCCAGATCTAGGTGAGTTTCATCGCCGTGGATTCGTGGATCATCTGTTTGTTGTTGTTCATGGATCCGTGGTAGGTGCTGCCGTGTTGTTCTAGTCCGCCCTCCGTAGTCTGCCCAATTTCCCCTCTCCATTCTGCTCGCCTGTGTTGTGTAGGAGCTTGTAGTTGCAGGTTCTAGGTCTGGTAGATGGTGGAGGTAGGCGTACTGGTAGCTGCAGCGGTTGACTTCCTTGTGAATTTTTTTGCTAGCCTGTGGTGTCTGTTCCCTTGCTGTTAGATGATAGTTGTAGGTGTCTAGTCTGTTCCCTTGTTGTCTGAATTTCATGCTTCTATTACTGTGTGCTTTTACCCCCAGACTTGTAGTGTACCTCAGAATTTCAGTGTATGTTGCAGAACCAAACTGTAGTCTCCCCTACATTTACAGTATAATACTCCCAATATTACAGTGTCATGCTTTTCTATTTGTATTGGCTGGAGGTAAGCGTACTGATTGTTGCAGCGGTCGATTTCCCTGTATTTTTCTGCCAGTTCCTTTTCCGTAAGATGATAGTTGGAGGTGATCTGGCTTTTTTTGCGTGATTATGCGATGTAGTTTTTGTAGTTGCAGGTGGCTGCTCATGATTTCCCCCTGGTAGCTCAGGTGTGCGTGATTTCCACTGAAATTTCCAGTCGAATTTTAGTTTCCTTTCACTGTATTATAAGTGTATTTTAGTCTAATATCAGTGTACTTACCTTGTAAATTGCACTGTTATATCAGTGTACTAACTTTTGTAACTATACTGTAATATCAGTGTATTTACAGTCTAATATCAATGTACTTACTTTGTTACTTGCACTTTAATATTAGTGTACTAACTATGTAATTACAATGTAGTATCAGCGTGCTTACACTGTAACTCACAATGTAATTTCAGTGAATTTACTTTTGCAATCCTAGTGATTTCAGCATGTGGTGCTTCCTGATTGACTGATTCCTATGATTTTTAGTTAGTTATGCAAGTGGATCTCTCTGTATTGTAGCTCAAAATTATAGTTGTTCTTACCCCCCAGAATTTCAGTGTAACTACTGTGTAATATGTTTACAGAACCTCATTGCCCTTGCTTTTACAGTGTAATACTCCCATATTACAGTGTAATTCTCTCATACTACAATGTTGTCTTGGAGCTTATTGTCCAAAATAATACCTCTACTTTTTGTGTCCTTCAGGAATGCGTATCCTTCAGGACAACTCAAGCCCCTCCTCCTCTCCTGTACATGAATGTGAGGTGCTGCACATGCAAGATCTGAGCCAAATGGCATATTGTAATTTTTTTATTGCTGGTTTTTATGTACGATGTCATGAAGATGTACGTTTGAAATGTTGCTTTGATAGCAAAATTGTATTCCTGTGTACATGCTGCTTTGACAGCAAAATTATGAAAATTTCTCAACAATATATATGGGCAAAATTGTATTCCTTTGTACTGCGCCTGAAAAGGCTACAGCCAACTGATGATGTTATTAGAACCTGACAACTAGGACCGATCTGACTAGTGGACCCTTCTTTTGGGAAAAAAAGATAAACTAAATTCGTTTAGACAAAAAGGCCACAACCCAACAATAAAAAAGGCTGCAATGTTGGGCTTGGCCCATGAAGCTGATCAAAAATTGATAGAAAAAATACATAAAAAAGGCCGAATTGTTGGGCTAGGCCCATGTAGAAAATCGAATTGGACCGGGCTGAATCTTGTGCCACGTCAGATTGCCACGCTGGATGCTTACGTGGCCCGGGGATGTTGCTAGTGACCAAAATGCCACAGTAGACGTATTTTGGTCATAAACGTCTTCGACCATTCCAGAAGAAAGGTCGCTATAGTCAGTTTATGACGGCCAACTTTTGACCTTATGTTTTTGGTCACAAAAAGGTCACAAATGGAAATTTGTGACCATTCAGTGACCAATAGTGGTGGTCACAAGTTGACATATTTCTTGTAGTGTCACCGCTACGGTGGTATGTACTGGCGTCCCATCTCCAACTCCAAGATATGTGTAAGCGCACGTGATCCCCACCCCTCCCCTCCCCTAAATTCCTAAACCCCCTCCCGTCTCGATCCCGCCCATGTTTTGATCCAGAGGCTATTGCAGCACTGGCTGCTTGGCGACGGAGCGGGATCCTGCACCACGAGAGCAGATTGAGTGTTGCTATGCCCGATTCCATTGCTGGATTGCTTGTGCTCTCCACGACCACTGGAGTGGGTAGCGGGTGAATTTGAGTTCGATTTCATTATGGATGTGTGGCCTGTGATCAGAATTAGGAGAGGTATTTAATCTGTGGGTTAGGATCTGCATTAGGATCTTGAGAATTAAGTGTCACCAAGCGGTGTATAGTTGTCAATCAATTCCGTGATTTGAAGTTTGCCCTTAATTAGAATCCTGAAACTCAAGAATGTGGGTTTATGTATTTTATCAGCCTAAATGAAATAAATCAGTTACTTTGCACAACCAAGTCGATATTGTGTTTAATTAGTAATTAGTGAAAAAATACTGCATACGCAATTAAGAAGTTACATGAGCAGGTTCCATTGTCAAGACGAGGGCATTGTGGCATACAAACACAATGCTCAGAATATTCTGTTGCTTACAAGCTCGTATGTACTGCATGCACCAGGAGGGAAGGAACGTTGTGTGTGGAGTTATATATGATGGTACTTTTTTGGATTGTTCAATCAGCGGGACTCTGGTTATAACTCCTGACAAATTCTTGAAATCTTTAATCGTGAGTATCATTTATCTTTTACACTCTTGTTTTCCTCACTTATGTCTATCCAGGAGTATAGTCGATCAATTTGCTTGCTTACATATCTTTACGTAGGAATTTCAGTGTTGCTGGTATTACAACTTCATGCTATAGGGTGGGGATACAAGTGTGCAAACTTGGAGATCAATAAAAGGACAAGTTATTTAGCATTTATCTACCCTCTCGGCAGCGATCGCGTAACATCGCCGGCAGGTTCTTCATCAGTTCTATCTCCCTGGTCTGACATGAGATGTATATGTGCTTGGCACTTGACCCAGTTGACATGTATGCCTATGTAGATCATTGGTGTCTGCGCCATATGCTGCTGGATGGCACAAGAGGTGTTCAAGCGAGTGAATGACATGTTGTTGGGGAACGTAGTAATTTCAAAAATTTCCTACGCACACGCAAGATCATGGTGATGCATAGCAACGAGAGGGGAGAGTGTTGTCTACGTACCCTCGTAGACCGATAGCGGAAGCATTATGACAACGCGGTTGATGTAGTCATACGTCTTCACGGCCCGACCGATCAAGCACCGAAACTACGACACCTCCGAGTTCTAGCACACGTTCAGCTCGATGACGATCCCCGGACTCCGATCCAGCAAAGTGTCGGGGAAGAGTTCCGTCAGCATGACGGCGTGGTGAAGATCTTGATGTTCTACTGTCGCAGGGCTTTGCCTAAGCACCACTACAATATTATCGAGGACTATGGTGGAGGGGGGCACCGCACACGGCTAAGAGAACGATCTTGAAGATCAACTTGTGTGTAGAGGTGCCCCCTGCCCCCGTATATAAAGGAGCAAGGGTGGGTGCGGCCGGCCCTAGGAGGAGGTGCACCGGAGGAGTCCTACTCCTACCGGGAGTAGGACTCCCCCCCTTTCCCTAGTTGGATTAGGACTTGGGGGGAAGGAGGAGAGGGAAGAAAGGAAAGGGGGCGCCGCCCCCCCTCCTTGTCCAATTCGGACTTGGGGGGAAGGGGCGCGTGGCAGCCCCTAGGCCTCCTCTCCTCTTCCTCCACTAGGCCCATTAGGTTACCGGGGGGGGGGTTCCGGTAACCTCCCAGTACTCCGGTAAAATGCCGATTTCACCCGGAACACTTCCGATGTCCAAACATAGGCTTCCAATATATCAATCTTTATGTCTCAACCATTTCGAGACTCCTCATCATGTCCGTGATCACATCCGGGACTCCGAACAAACTTCGGTACATCGAAATATATAAACTTATAATGAAAAAGTCATCGTAACGTTAAGCGTGCGGACCCTACGGGTTCGAGAACAATGTAGACATGACCGAGACACGTCTCCGGTCAATAACCAATAGCGGAACCGGGATGCTCATATTGGCTCCTACATATTCTACGAAGATCTTTATCGGTCAGACCGCATAACAACATACGTTGTTCCCTTTGTCATCGGTATGTTACTTGCCCGAGATTCGATCGTCGGTATCTCAATACCTAGTTCAATCTCATTACCGGCAAGTATCTTTACTCGTTTCGTAATACATCATCTCGCAACTAACTTATTAGTTGCAATGCTTGCAAGGCTTATGTGATGTGCATTACCGAGAGGGCCTAGAGATACCTCTCCAACAATCGGAGTAACAAATCCTAATCTCGAAATACGCCAACCCAACATGTACATTTGGAGACACCTGTAGAGCTCCTTTATAATCACCCAGTTACATTGTGACGTTTGGTAGCACACAAAGTGTTCCTCCGGCAAACGGGAGTTGCATAATCTCATAGTCATAGGAACATGTATAAGTCATGAAGAAAGCAATAGCAACATACTAAATGATCGGGTGCTAAGCTAAAGGAATGGGTCATGTCAATCACATCATTCTCCTAATGATGTGATCCCGTTAATCAAATGACAACACATGTCTATGGTTAGGAAACATAACCATTTTTGATTAAAGAGCTAGTCAAGTAGAGGCACACTAGTGACGTTTAGTTTGTCTACGTATTTACACAAGTATTATGTTTCCGGATAATACAATTCTAGCATGAATAATAAACATTTATCATGATATAAGGAAATAAATAATAACTTTATTATTGCCTCTAGGGCATATTTCCTTCATTCTCCCACTTGCACTAGAGTCAATAATCTAGATTACACAGTAATGATTCTAACACCCATGGAGCTTTGGTGCTGATCATGTTTTGCTCGTGGAAGAGGCTTAGTCAACGGGTCTGCTACATTCAGATCCGTATGTATCTTGCAAATCTCTATGTCTCCCACCTGGACCAAATCCCGGATGGAATTGAAGCGTCTCTTGATGTGTTTGGTTCTCTTGTGAAATCTGGATTTCTTTGCCAAGGCAATTGCACCAGTATTGTCACAAAAGATTTTCATTGGACCCGATGCTCTAGGTATGACACCTAGATCAGATATGAACTCCTTCATCCAGACTCCTTTGTTTGCTGCTTCTGAAGCAGCTATGTACTCCGCTTCACATGTAGATCCCGCCACAATGCTTTGTTTAGAACTACACCAATTGACAACTCCACCGTTTAATGTAAACACGTATCCGGTTTGCGATTTAGAATCATCCGGATCAGTGTCAAAGCTTGCATCAACGTAACCATTTATGATGAGCTCTTTGTCACCTCCATATACAAGAAACATATCCTTAGTCCTTTTCAGGTATTTCAGGATGTTCTTGACCGTTGTCCAGTGATCCACTCCTGGATTACTTTGGTACCTCCCTGCTAGACTTATAGCAAGACATACATGAGGTCTGGTACACAGCATTGCATACATGATAGAGCCTATGGCTGAAGCATAGGGAACATCTTTCATTTTCTCTCTATCTTCTGCAGTGGTCGGGCATTGAGTCTTACTCAATTTCACACCTTGTAACACAGGCAAGAATCCTTTCTTTGCTTGATCCATTTTGAGCTTCTTCAAAATTTTGTCAAGGTATGTGCTTTGTGAAAGTCCAATTAAGCGTCTTGATCTATCTATATACATCTTAATGCCCAATATGTAAGCAGCTTCACCGAGGTCTTTCATTGAAAATCTCTTATTCAAGTTTCCCTTTATGCTATCCAGAAATTCTATATCATTTCCGATTAGTAATATGTCATCTACATACAATATCAGAAATGCTACAGAGCTCCCACTCACTTTCTTGTAAATAGAGGCTTCTCCAAAAGTCTGTACAAAACCAAATTCTTTGATCACATAATCAAAGCGTTTATTCCAACTCCGAGAGGCTTGCACCAGTCCATAAATGGATCGCTGGAGCTTGCACACTTTGTTAGCTCCCTTTGGATCGACAAAACCTTCCGGCTGCATCATATACAACTCTTCTTCCAGAAATCCATTGAGGAATGCAGTTTTGACATCCATCTGCCAAATTTCATAATCATAAAATGCGGCAATTGCTAACATGATTCGGACAGACTTAAGCATCGCTACGGGTGAGAAGGTCTCATCGTAGTCAATCCCTTGAACTTGTCGAAAACCTTTTGCGACAAGTCGAGCTTTGTAGACAGTAACATTACCGTCAGCGTCAATCTTCTTCTTGAAGATCCATTTATTCTCAATTGCTTGCCGATCTTTGGGCAAGTCAACCAAAGTCCATACTTTGTTCTCATACATGGATCCCATCTCAGATTTCATGGCTTCAAGCCATTTTGCGGAATCTGGGCTCACCATCGCTTCTTCATAGTTCGTAGGTTCATCATGATCTAGTAGCATGACTTCTAGAACAGGATTACCGTACCACTCTGGTGCGGATCTTACTCTGGTTGATCTACGAGGTTCAGTAGTAACTTGTTCTGAAGTTTCATGATCATCATCATTAGCTTCCTCACTAATTGGTGTAGGTGTCACAGAAACCAGTTTCTGTGATGTACTACTTTCCAATAAGGGAGCAGGTACAGTTACCTCATCAAGTTCTACTTTCCTCCACTCACTTCTTTCGAGAGAAACTCCTTCTCTAGAAAGTTTCCGAATTTAGCAACAAAAGTCTTGCCTTCGGATCTGTGATAGAAGATGTATCCAATAGTTTCTTTTGGATATCCTATGAAGACACATTTCTCTGATTTGGGTTCGAGCTTATCAGGTTGAAGCTTTTTCACATAAGCATCGCAGCCCCAAACTTTTAGAAACGACAACTTTGGTTTCTTGCCAAACCACAATTCATAAGGCGTCGTCTCAACGGATTTTTATGGTGCCCTATTTAACGTGAATGCGGCCATCTCTAAAGCATAACCCCAAAACGATAGCGGTAAATTAGTAAGAGACATCATAGATCGCACCATATCTAGTCAAGTACGATTACGACGTTCGGACACACCATTACGCTGTGGTGTTCCGGGTGGCGTGAGTTGCGAAACTATTCTACATTGTTTCAAATGTACACCAAACTCGTAACTCAAATATTCTCCTCCACTATCAGATCGTAGGAATTTTATTTTCTTGTTACGATGATTTTCAACTTCACTCTGAAATTCTTTGAACTTTTCAAATTTTTCAGACTTATGTTTCATTAAGTAGATATACCCATATCTTCTTAAGTCATCTGTGAAGGTGAGAAAATAACGATATCCGCCACGAGCCTCAACATTCATCGGACCACATACATCTATATGTATGATTTCCAACAAATCTGTTGCTCTCTCCATAGTACCGGAGAACAGTGTTTTGGTCATCTTGCCCATAAGGCACGGTTCGCAAGTACCAAGTGATTCATAATCAAGTGGTTCCAAAAGTCCATTAGTATGCAGTTTCTTCATGCGCTTTATACCGATATGACCTAAACGGCAGTGCCACAAATAAGTTGCACCATCATTATCAACTCTGCATCTTTTGGCTTCAACATTATGAATATGTGTGTCACTACTATCGAGATTTAATAAGAATAGACCACTCTTCAAGGGTGCATGACCATAAAAGATATTACTCATATAAATAGAAAAACCATTATTCTCTGATTTAAATGAATAACCGTCTCGCATCAAACAAGATCCAGATATAATGTTCATGCTCAACGCTGGCACCAAATAACAATTATTTAGGTCTAATACTAATCCCGAAGGTAGATGTAGAGGTAGCGTGCCGACCGCGATCACATCAACTTTGGAACCATTTCCCACGCGCATCGTCACCTCGTCCTTAGCCAATCTTCGCTTAACCCGTAGTCCCTGTTTCGAGTTGCAAATAATAGCAACAGAACCAGTATCAAATACCCAGGTGCTACTACGAGCATTAGTAAGGTACACATCAATAACATGTATATCATATATACCTTTGTTCACCTTGTCATCCTTCTTATCCGCCAAATACTTGGGGCAGTTCCGCTTCCAGTGACCAGTCTTCTTGCAGTAGAAGCACTCAGTTTCAGGCTTAGGTCCAGATTTGGGTTTCTTCTCCTGAGCAGCAACTTGCTTGCTGTTCTTTTTGAAGTTCCCCTTCTTCTTCCCTTTGCCCTTTTTCTTGAAACCAGTGGTCTTGTTGACCATCAACACTTGATGCTCCTTCTTGATTTCTACCTCCGCAGCTTTCAGCATTGCGAAGAGCTCGGGAATTGTCTTAACCATCCCTTGCATATTATAGTTCATCACGAAGCTCTTGTAGCTAGGTGGAAGTGATTGGAGAATTCTGTCAATGACGCAATCATATGGAAGATTAACTCCCAATTGAATCAAGTGATTATTATACCCAGACTTTTTGAGTATATGCTCACTGACAGAACTGTTCTCCTCCATCTTGCAGCTATAGAACTTATTGGAGACTTCATGTCTCTCAATCCGGGCATTTGCTTGAAATATTAACTTCAACTCCTAGAACATCTCATATGCTCCATGACGTTCAAAACGTCGTTGAAGTCCCGATTCTAAGCCGTAAAGCATGGCACACTGAACTATTAAGTAGTCATCAGCTTTTCTCTGCCAGACGTTCATCACATTTGGTGTTGCTCCAGCAGCAGGCCTGGCACCCAGCGGTGCTTCCAGGACGTAATTCTTCTGTGCAGCAATGAGGATAATCCTCAAGTTACGGACCCAGTCCGTGTAATTGCTACCATCATATTTCAACTTTGCTTTCTCAAGGAACGCATTAAAATTCAATGGAACAATAGCACGGGCCATCTATCTACAATCAAACATAAACAAGCAAGATACTATCAGGTACTAAGTTCATGATAAATTTAAGTTCAATTAATCATATTACTAAAGAACTCCCACTTAGATAGACATCCCTCTAATCCTCTAAGTGATCACGTGATCCAAATCAACTAAACCATGTCCGATCATCACGTGAGATGGAGTAGTTTCATTGGTGAACATCACTATGTTGATCATATGTACTATATGATTCACACTCGACCTTTCGGTCTCCGTGTTCCGAGGCCATATCTGTATATGCTTGGCTCGTCAAGTATAACCTGAGTATTCCGCGTGTGCAACTATTTTGCACCCGTTGTCTTTGAACGTAGAGCCTATCACACCCGATCATCACGTGGTGTCTCAGCATGAAGAACTTTCGCAACGGTGCATACTCAGGGAGAACACTTCTTGATAATTAGTGAGAGATCATCTTAAAATGCTACCGTCAATCAAAGCAAGATAAGATGCATAAAAGATAAACATCACATGCAATCAATATAAGTGATATGATATGGCCATCATCATCTTGTGCTTGTGATATCCATCTTCGAAGCACCGTCATGATCACCATCGTCACCGGCGCGACACCTTGATCACCATCGTAGCATCATTATCGTCTCGCCAATCTTATGCTTCCACGACTATCGCTACCGCTTAGTGATAAAGTAAAGCATTACAGCGCAATTGCATTGCAAACAATAAAGCGACAACCATATGGCTCCTGCCAGTTGCTGATAACTCGGTTACAAAACATGATCATCTCATATAATAAATTTTAGCATCATCTCTTGACCATATCACATCACAACATGCCCTACAAAAACAAGTTAGACGTCCTCTACTTTGTTGTTGCAAGTTTTACGTGGCTGCTACAGGCTTAAGCAAGAACCAATCTTACCTACGCATCAAAACCACAACGATAGTTTGTCAACTTGGTGCTGTTTTAACCTTCGCAAGGACCGGGTATAGCCACACTTGGTTCAACTAATGTTGGAGAAACTGACACCCGCCAGCCACCTGTGTGCAAAGCACGTCGGTAGAACCAGTCTCGCGTAAGCGTACGCGTAATGTCGGTCCGGGCCGCTTCATTCAACAATACCGCCGAACCAAAGTATGACATGCTGGTAAGCAGTATGACTTATATCGCCCACAACTCATTTGTGTTCTACTCGTGCATATAACATCAACACATAAAACCTAGGCTCGGATGCCACTGTTGGGGAACGTAGTAATTTCAAAAAAATTCCTACGCACACGCAAGATCATGGTGATGCATAGCAACGAGAGGGGAGAGTGTTGTCTACGTACCCTCGTAGACCGACAGCGGAAGCGTTATGACAACGCGGTTGATGTAGTCGTACGTCTTCACGGCCCGACCGATCAAGCACCGAAACTACGGCACCTCCGAGTTCTAGCACACGTTCAGCTCGATGACGATCCCCGGACTCCGATCCAGCAAAGTGTCAGGGAAGAGTTCCGTCAGCACGACGGCGTAGTGACGATCTTGATGTTCTACTGTCGCAAGGCTTCGCCTAAGCACCACTACAATATTATCGAGGACTATGGTTTAGGGGGGCACCGCACACGGCTAAGAGAATGATCTTGAAGATCAACTTGTGTGTAGAGGTGCCCCCCTGCCCCCGTATATAGAGGAGCAAGGGGGGGTGCGGCTGGCCCTAGGAGGAGGCGAGCCGGAGGAGTCCTATGTTGGGGATCGTAGCAGAAATTTAAAATTCTCTACGCATCACCAAGATCAATCTATGGAGTAATCTAGCAACGAGGGGAAGGGGAGTGCATCTACATACCCTTGTAGATCTCTAAGTGGAAGCGTTGCAAGAACGCGGATGAAGGATTCGTACTCGTAGCGATTCAGATCGCGGTTGATTCCGATCTAAGCGCCGAACAACGGCGCCTCCGCGTTCAACACACATGCAGCCCGGTGACGTCTCCCACGCCTTGATCCAGCAAAGGGAGAAGGAGAGGTTGGGGAAGACTCCGTCCAGCAGCAGCACGACGGCGTGGTGGTGGTGGAGGAGCGCGGGACTCCAGCAGGGCTTCGCCAAGCACTACGAGAGACGAGTAGAGAGAGGAGTAGGGCTGCGCCAATAGGGAGATCGAATCGTGTGTTGGGCTACCCCTTTGCCTCCACTATATATAGGGGGAGAGGGAGGGCTGCGCCCCCACCTAGGGTTCCCACCCCAAGGGGTGCGGCAGCCCTAGATCCCATCTAGGGTGGCGGCCACAAGGGGGAGAGGGGGAGGCGCACCTAGGGTGGGCCTTAGGGCCCATCTGCCCTAGGGTTTGCCCCCTTCCCCTCTTGGAGGCGCCTTGGGCCTTGGTGGGAGGCGCCCCATCCCACCTAGGGGCTGGTCCCTTCCCACTATTGGCCCATGTAGGCATCCGGGGCTCGTGGCCCCACCTGGTGGACCCCCGGACCCCTCCGGTGGTCCCGGTACACTACCGGTGATGCCCGGAACACTTCCGGTGGCCAAAACCATACTTCCTATATATCAATATTTACCTCCGGACCATTCCGGAACTCCTCGTGACGTCCGGGATCTCATCCGGGACTCCGAACAACATTCGGTAACCGCGTACATACTTTCTCTATAACCCTAGCGTCATCGAACCTTAAGTGTGTAGACTCTACGGGCTCGGGAATCATGCAGACATGGCCGAGACAACTCTCCGGTCAATAACCAACAACGGGATCTGGATACCCATGTTGGCTCCTACATGTTCCATGATGATCTCATCGGATGAACCACGATGTCAAGGATTCAATCAATCCCGTATACAATTCCCTTTGTCTATCGGTACAATACTTGCCCGAGATTCGATCGTCGGTATCCCGATACCTTGTTCAATCTCGTTACCGGCAAGTATCTTTACTCGTTCCATAACACATCATCCCGTGATCAACTCCTTGATCACATTGTGCACATTATGATGATGTCCTACCAAGTGGGCCCAGAGATACCTCTCCGTTTACACGGAGTGACAAATCCCAGTCTCGATTCGCGCCAACCCAACAGACACTTTCGAAGATACCTGTAGTGAACCTTTATAGCCACCCAGTTACGTTGTGACGTTTGGCACACCCAAAGCACTCCTACCGTATCCGGGAGTTGCACAATCTCATGGTCTAAGGAAATGATACTTGACATTAGAAAAGCTTTAGCATACGAACTACACGATCTTTGTGCTAGGCTTAGGATTGGGTCTCGTCCATCACATCATTCTCCTAATGATGTGATCCCGTTATCAACGACATCCAATGTCCATGGTCAGGAAACCGTAACCATCTATTGATCAACGAGCTAGTCAACTAGAGGCTTACTAGGGACATGGTGTTGTCTATGTATCCACACATGTATTTGAGTTTCCTATCAATACAATTTTAGCATGGATAATAAACGATTATCATGAACAATGAAATATATAATAATAACTAATTTATTATTGCCTCTAGGGCATATTTCCAACAGTCTCCCACTTGCACTAGAGTCAATAATATAGTTCACATCGCCATGTGATTAACACTCACAGGTCACATCCACATGTGACCAACATCCAAGAGTCTACTAGACTCAATGATCTAGTTCACATCACTATGTGATAAACACTCAAAGAGTTCTGGGTTTGATCATGTGATGCTTGTGAGAGAGGTCGTAGTCAACGGGTCTTGCCATATTCAGATCCCTATGTATTTCGCAAAACTTTATATCGTAGATGCTGCTACCACGTTCCACTTGGAGCTATTCCAAATTGTTGCTCCATTATACGTATCCGGTATCTCTACTCAGAGATATCCGGATAGGTGTTAAGCTTGCATCGACGTAACTCTTTACGTCGAACTCTTTATCATCTCCATAACCGAGAAACATTTCCTTATTCCTCTAAGGACAATTTTGACTGCTATCTGGTGATCCAGTCCTAGATCACCTTTGTACCCTCTTGCCAGACATGTGGCAAGGCACACATCAGGTGCGGTGCTCAGCATGGCATACCGTATAGGGCCTATGACAAGAGCATAGGGGACGACCTTCGTCCTTCCTCTTTCTTCTGCCGTGGTCAATCTTTGAGTCTTACTCAACTTCACACCTTACAACTCAGGTAAGAACCCCTTCTTTGACAGATCTATTTTGAACTCCTTCAAAAACATGTCAAGGTGTGCGTTCTTTGAAAGTATCATCAGGCGTCTTGATCTATCTCTATAGATCTTGATGCCCAATATGTAAGCAGCTTTATCCAGGTCTTCCTTTGAAAAACACTCTTCAAACAACCGTTTATGCTTTCCAGAAATTCTACATTATTTTGGATCAACAATATGTCATCCACATATACTTATCAGAAATGTTGTAGTGCTCCCACTCACTTTCTTGTAAATACAAGTTTCTAGCAAACATTGTATAAACCTAAAAGCTTTGATCACTCTATCAAAGCATGTATTCTGACTCCGAGATGCTTGCTCTAGTCCATAGAAGGATTGCTAGAGCTAGCACACCTTTTAGCATCCTTAGGATCGACAAAACCATTTATTGTATCACATGCAAACTTTTCTTACGGAAACTTGTAAGAAAACTTGTTTTGACATCCATCTGTCAGATTTCATAATCGAAAAATACAGCTAATGCTAACATGATTCCGACGGACTTAAGCATCGCTACGAGTGAGAAAATATCATCGTAGTAAACTCCTTGAACTTGTGAAAAACCTTTTTTCCACAAGTCGAGCTTCATAGACGGTAACATTACCGCCCACGTTCGTCTTCTTCTTAAAGATCCATTTATCTCAATGGCTTGCCGATCATCGGGCAAGTCCACCAAAGTCCATACTTTGTTCTGATACATGGATCCTATCTCGAATTTCATGGCTTCTAACCATTTGTCAGAATACGGGCCCACCATCGCTTCTCCATAGCTCGTAGGTTCATCGTTGTCTAACAACATGATATCTAAGACAGGATTACCATACCATTCAGGAGTAGTACATATCCTTGTCGACCTACGAGGTTCGATAGCAACTTGATCCGAAGCTTCATGATCACTATCATTAACTTCCTATTCAACAGATGTAGGCGCCACAGAAAACATCTTTCTGTGTTGCATCACTTTCTGGTTGAAGTAAAGGTTCGACAACCTCATCAAGTTCTATCTTCCTCCCACTCAATTCTTTCGAGAGAAACTCCTTCTCGAGAAAGGACCCGTTCTTAGTGACAAACAATTTGCCCTCGGATCTGAGATAGAAGGTATACCCAACTATCACCCTTGGATGAAGATGTGTTTGTCCGCTTTGGGTTCGAGCTTCTCCGGCTGAAGCCTTAAGCATCGCAACCCCAAACATTAAGAAACGACAACTTTGGTTTCTTTCCAAACCAATGTTCATATGACGTCGTATCAACGGACTTAGATGGTGTCCTATCTAAAGTGAATGAAGTTGTCTCTAACGCATATCCTCAAAATGAAAACGGTAGATCGGTAAGAGACATCATAGATCGCACCATATCTCATAAGGTTTGATTACGATGTCCGGACACACCATAACCCAGTGGTGTTCCAGGTGGCTTCAACTATGAAACAATTCCACAATGTCTTAAGTGATTGCCAAACTCATAACTCAGAAATTCTCATCGATCAGATCGTAGGAATTTGATCTTCTTGTTATGATGGTTCTTAACTTCACTCTGAAATCGCTTGAACTTTTCAAACGTTTCAGACTTGTGCTTCATTAAGTAAATATACCTATATCTACTCAAATCGTCAGTGAAGATGAGAAAATAGCGATATCCACCGCACGCTTCAATTCTCATTGGATCACACGCATCAGCATGTATGATTTCCAACAAGTCACTTGCCCATTTCATTGTACCTGAAAACGGGGTCTTACTCATCCTGCCCATGAGGCATGGCTCGCATGTGTCAAGTGATTCAAAATCGAGTGACTCCAAACATCCATCGACATGGAGTTTCCTCATGCATCTTACGCCAATATGACCTAAGCGGCGGTGCCACGAGAAAGTGGTACTATCATTATTAACTCTACATCTTTTGGCGTGAACATGTGTATTACCACGACCGAGATTCAATGAACCATTCACATAGGGTGCATGACCATGAAAGGTATCATTCATGTAAACAGAATAACCATTATTCTCTAACTTAAATGAATGACCGTATTGCAATGGACATGATCTAATCATATTCATGCTCAACGTAGACACCTGATAACATCTATCTAGGTTCAATACTAATCCCGAAAGCAGATGGAGCGTGCGATGGTGATCTCATCAACTTTGGAAACACTTCCAACACACATCGTCACCTCGCCCTTAGACAATCTCCGTTTAGTCCGTAGCTTTTGCTTCAAGTCACCAATAATAGCAACTGAACCGATATCCAATACCCAGATGCTACCAGGAGTACTAGTGAGGTACACATTAATAACACGTATATACTTTGTTGAAGTTACTGTTGGAAATATGCCCTAGAGGCAATAATAAAAGCATTATTATTATATTTCCTTGTTCATGATAATGTCTTTATTCATGCTATAATTGTGTTATCCGGAAATCGTAATACATGTGTGAATAATAGACACCAACATGTCCCTAGTAAGCCTCTAGTTGACTAGCTCGTTGATCAACAGATAGTCATGGTTTCCTGACTATGGACATTGGATGTCATTGATAACGAGATCACATCATTAGGAGAATGATGTGATGGACAAGACCCAATCCTAAACATAGCATAAGATCGTATAGTTTGTTTGCTAGAGTTTTTCCAATGTCAAGTATCCTTTCCTTAGACCATGAGATCGTGTAGCTCCCGGATACCGTAGGAGTGCTTTGGGTGTACCAAACGTCACAACGTAACTGGGTGACTATAAAGGTATACTACGGGTATCTCCGAAAGTATCTGTTGGGTTGACGGATCAAGACTGGGATTTGTCACTCCGTATGACGGAGAGGTATCACTGGGCCCACTCGGTAATGCATCATAATTATGAGCTCAAAGTGACCAAGTGTCTGGTCACGGGATCATGCATTACGGTACAAGTAAAGTGACTTGCCTGTAACGAGATTGAACAAGGTATTGGGATACCGACGATCGAATCTCGGGCAAGTACCATACCGATTGACAAAGGGAATTGCATACGGGATTGCTTAAATCCTCGACATCGTGGTTCATCCGATGAGATCATCGTGGAGCATGTGGGAGCCAACATGGGTATCCAGATCCCGCTGTTGGTTATTGACCGGAGAGTCGTCTCGGTCATGTCTGCTTGTCTCCCGAACCCGTAGGGTCTACACACTTAAGGTTCGGTGACGCTAGGGTTGTGAAGATATGTATATGCAGTAACCCGAATGTTTTTCGGAGTCCCGAATGAGATCCCGGACGTCACGAGGAGTTTCGGAATGGTCCGGAGGTAAAGGATTATATATAGGAAGTGCTGTTTCGGCCATCGGGACAAGTTTCGGGGTCACCGGTATTGTACCGGGACCACCGGAAGGGTCCCGGGGGTCCACCGGGTGGGGCCACCCATCCCGGAGGGCCCCATGGGCCAAAGTGGGGAGGGGCACCATCCCATAGTGGGCTGGTGCGCCCCCCTAGGCCCACCCCATGCGCCTAGGGTTGAAACCCTAGGGGTGGGTGGGCGCCCCACCTTGGCTTGGGGGCCACTCCAGCCCTGGCCGCCGCCCCCCCTAGGAGATCCAATCTCCTAGGGCCGGCGCCCCCCTAGGGGAGCCTATATATATGAGGGGGCAGCCGCACCCTGAGTCCTGGCGCCTCCCTCTCCCCTGCTACACCTCTCTCTCGTAGTATAAGGCGAAGCCCTGCTTCTGTGACGCCCTGCATCCACCACCACGCCGTCGTGCTGCTGGATCTTCATCAACCTCTCCTCCCCCCTTGCTGGATCAAGAAGGAGGAGACGTCACGCTGACCGTACGTGTGTTGAACGCGGAGGTGCCGTCCGTTCGGTGCTAGGATCTCCGGTGATTTGGATCACGTCGTGTACGACTACCTCATCCCCGTTCTTTGAACGCTTCCGCACGCGATCTACAAAGGTATGTAGATGCATCCGATCACTCGTTGCTAGATGAACTCATAGATGGATCTTCGTGAAACCGTAGGAAATTTTTTGTTTTCTGCAACGTTCCCCAACAGTGGCATCATGAGCTAGGTCTATGCGTAGTTCTTCTTGCGCGAGTAGAACACAATTTGTTGTGGGCGTAGATGTTGTCAACTTTCTTGCCGCTACTAGTCTTATCTTGCTTCAGCGGTATTGTGGGATGAAGCGGCCCGGACCAACCTTACACGTACGCTTACGTGAGACTAGTTCCACCAACTAACATGCACTAGTTGCATAAGGTGGCTGGCGGGTGTCTGTCTCTCCCACTTTAGTTGGAGCGGATTCGATGAAAAGGGTCCTTATGATGGGTAAATAGAAGTTGACAAATCACGTTGCGGCTTTCACGTAGGTAAGAAAATGTTCTTGCTAGAACCCTAATTCAGCCACGTAAAACTTGCAACAACAATTAGAGGACGTCTAACTTGTTTTTGCAGCAAGTGCTTTGTGATATGATATGGCCAAAGTTGTGATGAATGATGAATGATATATATATGTGATGTATGAGATGTTCATGCTATTGTAATACGAATCACGACTTGCATGTCGATGAGTATGACAACCGGCAGGAGCCATAGGAGTTGTCTTTATTTTTTGTATGACCTGCATGTCATTGAGAAACGCCATGTAAATTACTTTACTTTATTGCTAAACGCGTTAGCCATAGTAGTAGAGGTAATAGTTGGCGAGCAACTTCATGGAGACACGATGATGGAGATCATGATGATGGAGATCATGGTGTCAAGCCGGTGACAAGATGATCATGGAGCCCCAAGATGGAGATCAAAGGAGCTATGTGATATTGGCCATATCATGTCACTATTATTTTTTGATTGCATGTGATGTTTATCATGTTTTTGCATCTTGTTTACTTAGAACGACGGTAGTAAATAAGATGATCCCTCATAATAATTTCAAGAAGTGTTCCCCCTAACTGTGCACCGTTGCGACAGTTCGTTGTTTCGAAGCACCACGTGATGATCGGGTGTGATAGATTCTAACGTTCACATACAACGGGTGTAAGACAGATTTACACATGCAAACACTTAGGTTGACTTGACGAGCCTAGCATGTACAGACATGGCCTCGGAACACAGAAGACTGAAAGGTCGAGCATGAGTCATATAGAAGATACGATCAACATGAAGATGTTCACCGATGTTGACTAGTCCGTCTCACGTGATGATCGGACACGGCCTAGTTAACTCGGATCATGTTATACTTAGATGACTAGAAGAGGGATGTCTATCTAAGTGGGAGTTCATTGAATAATTTGATTAGATGAACTTAATTATCATGAACTTAGTCTAAAATATTTACAATATGTCTTGTAGATCAAATGGCCAACGTAGTCCTCAAGTTCAACGCGTTCCTAGAGAAAACCAAGCTGAAAGACGATGGCAGCAACTACACGGACTGGGTCCGGAACCTGAGGATCATCCTCATAGCTGCCAAGAAAGATTATGTCCTACAAGCACCGATGGGTGACGCACCTGTTCTCCCTGCAGAACAAGACGTTATGAACGCTTGGCAGGCACGTACCGATGACTACTCCCTCGTTCAGTGCGGCATGCTTTACAGCTTAGAGCCGGGGCTCCAAAAGCGTTTTGAGAGACATGGAGCATATGAGATGTTCGGAGAGCTGAAAATGGTTTTTCAAGCTCATGCCCGGGTCGAGACATATGAAGTCTTCGACATATTCTTCAGCTGTAAGATGGAGGAAAATAGTTCTGTCAGTGAGCACATACTCACTATGTCTGGGTTGCATAACCGCTTGACTCAGCTGGGAGTTAATCTCCCGGATGACGTGGTCATTGACAGAATCCTTCAGTCGCTTCCACCAAGCTACAAGAGCTTTGTGATGAACTTCAATATGCAGGGGATGGAAAAGACCATTCCTGAAGTATTTGCTATGCTGAAATCAGCAGAGGTAGAAGTCAAGAAGGAACATCAAGTGTTGATGGTGAATAAAACCACTAAGTTCAAGAAGGGCAAGGGTAAAAAGAACTTCAAGAAGGACGGCAAGGAAGTTGCCGCGCCCGGCAAGCAAGCTGCCGGGAAGAAGCCAAAGAATGGACCCAAGCCCGAGACTGAGTGCTTTTATTGCAAGGGAAGTGGTCACTGGAAGCGGAATTGCCCCAAATACTTAGCGGACAAGAAGGCCGGCAAAACAAAAGGTATATGTGATATACATGTAATTGATGTGTACCTTACCAGTACTCGTAGTAGCTCTTGGGTATTTGATACCGGTGCAGTTGCTCACATTTGTAACTCAAAGCAGGAGCTGCGGAATAAGCGGAGACGAAGGACGAGGTGACGATGCGCGTCGGGAATGGTTCCAAGGTCGATGTGATCGCCGTCGGCACGCTACCTCTTCATTTACCTACGGGGTTAGTTTTGAACCTCAATAATTGTTATTTAGTGCCAGCTTTGAGCATGAACATTGTATCGGGATCTCGTTTAATTCGAGATGGCTACTCATTTAAATCCGAGAATAATGGTTGTTCTATTTATATGAGAGATATGTTTTATGGTCATGCTCCGATGGTAAATGGTTTATTCTTAATGAATCTCGAGCGTAATGCTACACATATTCATAGTGTGAATACCAAAAGATGTAAGGTTGATAATGATAGTCCCACATACTTGTGGCACTGCCGCCTTGGTCACATAGGTGTCAAACGCATGAAGAAGCTCCATGCAGATGGACTTTTAGAGTCTCTTGATTATGAATCATTTGACACGTGCGAACCATGCCTCATGGGTAAAATGACCAAGACTCCGTTCTCAGGAACAATGGAGCGAGCAACCAACTTATTGGAAATCATACATACTGATGTGTGCGGTCCAATGAGTGTTGAGGATCGCGGTGGCTATCGTTATGTTCTCACCCTGACTGATGACTTGAGTAGATATGGGTATATCTATTTGATGAAACACAAGTCTGAAACCTTTGAAAAGTTCAAGGAATTTCAGAGTGAGGTTGAGAATCAACGTGACAAGAAAATCAAGTTTCTACGATCAGATCGTGGAGGAGAATACTTGAGTCACGAATTTGTCACACACTTAAGAAAATGTGGAATAGTTTCACAACTCACGCCGCCTGGAACACCTCAGCGTAATGGTGTGTCCGAACGTCGTAATCGCACTCTATTAGATATGGTGCGATCTATGATGTCTCTTACCGATTTACCGCTATCTTTTTGGGGCTATGCTTTAGAGACTGCCGCATTCACTTTAAATAGGGCTCCGTCGAAATCCGTTGAGACGACACCGTATGAATTATGGTTTGGGAAGAAACCTAAGCTGTCGTTTCTAAAAGTTTGGGGATGCGATGCTTATGTCAAGAAACTTCAACCTGAAAAGCTCGAACCCAAGTCGGAAAAATGCGTCTTCATAGGATACCCTAAAGATACTATTGGGTATACCTTCTACCTCAGATCCGAAGGCAAGATCTTTGTTGCCAAGAATGGATCCTTTCTAGAGAAAGAGTTTCTCTCGAAAGAAGTAAGTGGGAGGAAAGTAGAACTTGATGAAGTATTACCTCTTGAACCGGAAAATGGCGCAACTCAAGAAAATGTTCCTGAGGTACCTGCACCGACTAGAGAGGAAGTTAATGATAATGATCAAGATACTTCTGATCAATCTCCTACTGAGATTCGAAGGTCCACAAGGACACGTTCCGCACCAGAGTGGTACGGCAACCCTGTCTTGGAAATCATGTTGTTAGACAACGGTGAACCTTCGAACTATGAAGAAGCGATGGCGGGCCCGGATTCCGACAAATGGCTAGAAGCCATGAAATCCGAGATAGGATCCATGTATGAAAAGGAAGTATGGACTTTGACTGACTTGCCTGTTGAACGGCGAGCCATAGAAAATAAATGGATCTTTAAGAAGAAGACAGACGCGGATGGTAATGTGACCATCTATAAAGCTCGGCTTGTCGCTAAGGGTTATCGACAAGTTCAAGGGGTTGACTACGATGAGACTTTCTCATTGGTAGCGAAGCTAAAGTCCGTCCGAATAATGTTAGCAATTGCCGCATTCTACGATTATGAGATATGGCAAATGGACGTCAAAACGGCATTCCTTAATGGTTTCCTTAAGGAAGAATTGTATATGATGCAGCCGGAAGGTTTTGTCGATCCTAAGAATGCTGACAAGGTGTGCAAGCTCCAACGCTCGATTTATGGGCTGGTGCAAGCATCTCGGAGTTGGAACATTCGCTTTGATGAGATGATCAAAGCGTTTGGGTTTACGCAGACTTATGGAGAAGCATGCGTTTACAAGAAAGTGAGTGGGAGCTCTGTAGCATTTCTCATACTATATGTAGATGACATACTTTTGATGGGAAATGATATAGAACTCTTGGACAGCATTAAGGCCTACTTGAATAAGAGTTTTTCAATGAAGGACCTTGGAGAAGCTGCTTATATATTAGGCATCAAAATCTATAGAGATAGATCGAGACGCCTCATAGGTCTTTCACAAAGCACATACCTTGATAAGATATTGAAGAAGTTCAATATGGATCAGTCTAAGAAGGGGTTCTTACCTGTGTTACAAGGTGTGAAATTGAGCTCTGCTCAATGTCTGACCACGGCAGAAGATATAGAAGAGATGAGTGTCATCCCCTATGCCTCAGCCATAGGTTCTATTATGTATGCCATGATGTGTACCAGACCTGATGTAAACCTTGCCGTAAGTTTGGTAGGAAGGTACCAAAGTAATCCCGGCAAGGAACACTGGACAGCGGTCAAGAATATCCTGAAGTACCTGAAAAGGACTAAGGAAATGTTTCTCGTTTATGGAGGTGACGAAGAGCTCGTCGTAATGGGTTACGTCGACGCTAGCTTCGACACAGATCTGGATGACTCTAAGTCACAAACCGGATACGTGTATATTTTGAATGGTGGGGCAGTAAGCTGGTGCAGTTGCAAGCAGAGCATCGTGGCAGGATCTACATGTGAAGCGGAGTACATGGCAGCCTCGGAGGCAGCACATGAAGCAATTTGGGTGAAGGAGTTCATCACCGACCTAGGAGTCATACCCAATGCGTCGGGGCCAATCAAACTCTTCTGTGACAACCCTGGAGCTATTGCACTTGCCAAGGAGCCCAGGTTTCACAAGAAGACAAGGCACATCAAGCGTCGCTTCAACTCCATTCGTGAAAATATTCAAGATGGAGACATAGATATTTGTAAAGTACATACGGACCTGAATGTAGCAGATCCGTTGACTAAACCTCTCCCTAGAGCAAAACATGATCAACACCAGAATTCCATGGGTGTTCGATTCATCACAATGTAACTAGATTATTGACTCTAGTGCAAGTGGGAGACTGTTGGAAATATGCCCTAGAGGCAATAATAAAAGCATCATTATTATATTTCCTTGTTCATGATAATTGTCTTTATTCATGCTATAATTGTGTTATCCGGAAATCGTAATACATGTGTGAATAATAGACACCAACACGTCCCTAGTAAGCCTCTAGTTGACTAGCTCATTGATCTACAGATAGTCATGGTTTCCTGACAATGGACATTGGATGTCATTGATAACGAGATCACATCATTAGGAGAATGATGTGATGGACAAGACCCAATCCTAAACATAGCACAAGATCGTATAGTTCGTTTGCTAGAGTTTTCCAATGTCAAGTATCCTTTCCTTAGACCATGAGATCGTGTAACTCCCGGATACCGTAGGAGTGCTTTCTTTGGGTGTACCAAACGTCACAACATAACTGGGTGACAATAAAGGTATACTACGGGTATCTCCGAAAGTGTCTGTTGGGTTGACACGGATCAAGACTGGGATTTGTCACTCCGTATGACGGAGAGGTATCACTGGGCCCACGTGTGTTGGGCTACCCCTTTGCCTCCACTATATATAGGGGGAGAGGGAGGGCTGCGCCCCCACCTAGGCTTCCCACCCCAAGGGGTGCGGCAGCCCTAGATCCCATCTAGGGTGGCGGCCACAAGGGGGAGAGGGGGAGGCGCACCTAGGGTGGGCCTTAGGGCCCATCTGCCCTAGGGTTTGCCCCCTTCCCCTCTTGGAGGCGCCTTGGGCCTTGGTGGGAGGCGCCCCAGCCCACCTAGGGGCTGGTCCCTTCCCACTATTGGCCCATGTAGGCATCTGGGGCTCGTGGCCCCACCTGGTGGACCCCCGGACCCCTCCGGTGGTCCCGGTACACTACCGGTGATGCCCGAAACACTTCCGGTGGCCAAAACCATACTTCCTATATATCAATATTTACCTCCGGTCCATTCCAGAACTCCTCGTGACGTCCGGGATCTCATCCGGGACTCCGAACAACATTCGGTAACCGCGTGCATACTTTCCCTATAACCCTAGCGTCATCGAACCTTAAGTGTGTGGACCCTACGGGCTCGGGAATCATGCAGACATGGCTGAGACAACTCTCCGGTCAATAACCAACAGCGGGATCTGGATACCCATGTTGGCTCCTACATGTTCCACGATGATCTCATCGGATGAACCATGATGTCAAGGATTCAATCAATCCCGTATACAATTCCCTTTGTCTATCGGTACGATACTTGCCCGAGATTCGATCGTCGGTATCCCGATACCTTGTTCAATCTCGTTACCGGCAAGTCTCTTTAATCGTTCCGTAACACATCATCCCGTGATCAACTCCTTGATCACATTGTGCACATTGTGATGATGTCCTACCGAGTGGGCCCAGAGATACCTCTCCGTTTACACAGAGTGACAAATCCCAGTCTCGATTCGCGCCAACCCAACAGACACTTTCGGAGATACCTGTAGTGAACCTTTATAGCCACCCAGTTACGTTGTGACGTTTAGCACACCCAAAGCACTCCTACGGTATCCGGGAGTTGCACAATCTCATGGTCTAAGGAAATGATACTTGACATTAGAGTTTTACAATGTCAAGTATCCTTTCCTTAGACCATGAGATCGTGTAACTCCCGGATACCGTAGGAGTGCTTTGGGTGTACCAAACGTCACAACGTAACTGGGTGACCATAAAGGTATACTACGGGTATCTCCGAAAGTGTTTGTTGGGTTGACACGGATCAAGACTGGGATTTGTCACTCCGTATGACGGAGAGGTATCACTGGGCCCACTCGGTAATGCATCATCATTATGAGCTCAAAGTGACCAAGTGTCTGGTCATGGGATCATGCATTACGGTACGAGTAAAGTGACTTGCCGATAACGAGATTGAACGAGGTATTGGGATACCGACGATCGAATCTCGGGCAAGTAACATACCGATTGACAAAGGGAATTGTATACGGGGTTGCTTGAATCCTCGACATCGTGGTTCATCTGATGAGATCATCGAGGAGCATGTGGGAGCCAACATGGGTATCCAGATCCCACTGTTGGTTATTGACCGGAGAGCGATCTCGGTCATGTCTACATGTCTCCCGAACCCGTAGGGTCTACACACTTAAGGTTCGGTGACGCTAGGGTTGTAGGGATATGTATATGCAGTAACCCGAACGTTGTTCGGAGTCCCGGATGAGATCCCGGACGTCACGAGGAGTTCCGGAATGGTCCGGAGGTAAAGAATTATATATAGGAAGTGCTATTTCTGCTATCGGCACAAGTTTCGGGGTCACCGGTATTGTACCGGGACCACCGGAAGGGTCCCGGGGGTCCACCGGGTAGGGCCACCTATCCCGGAGGGCCCCATGGGCTGAAGTGGGAAGGGATCCAGCCCAAAGTGGGCTGGGGCGCCACTTCCCCTAGGGCCCATGCGCCTAGGGTGGGGAAACCCTAAAGGGGGCGCCCCTTGCTTGGGGGGCAAGCCCCCCCACCCCTTGGCCGCCGCCCCCCTAGGAGATTGCATCTCCTAGGGCCGGCGCCCCCCCCTAGGCCCCCTATATATAGTGGTGGGGAGGAGGGCCTCTCACCCCACGCCTTTGGTGCCTCCCTCTCCCTCTCCAACACGCCCTCCTCCTCCATAGAGCTTGGCGAAGCCCTGACAGAGTACTGCAGCTCCACCACCACCATGCCGTCGTGCTGCTGCTGGAGCCATCTTCCTCAACCTCTCCTTCCCCCTTGCTGGATCAAGAAGGAGACGTTACGCTGACCGTACGTGTGTTGAACGCGGAGGTGTCGTCCGTTCGGCGCTAGGATCTCCGGTGATTTGGATCACGTCGAGTACGACTTCCTCATCCCCGCTCTTTGAACGCTTCCGCGCGTGATCTACGAAGGTATGTAGATGCAATCCAATCACTCGTTGCTAGATGAACTCATAGATGGATCTTGGTGAAACCGTAGGAAAATTTTTGTTTTCTGCAACGTTCCCCAACACCCTCCTTGTCCAATTCGGACTTGGGGGGGAAGGGGCGCGGCAGCCCCTAGGCCTCCTCTCCTCTTCCTCCACTAGGCCCATTAAGGCCCATTAGGTTACCGGGGGGGTTCCGGTAAACTTCCGGTACTCCGGTAAAATGCCGATTTCACCCGGAACACTTCCGATGTCCAAACATAGGCTTCCAATATATCAATCTTTATGTCTCGACCATTTCGAGACTCCTCGTCATGTCCGTGATCACATCCGGGACTCCGAACAAACTTCGGTACATCAAAATATATAAACTCATAATGAAAAAGTTATCGTAACGTTAAGCGTGCGGACCCTACGGGTTCGAGAACAATGTAGACATGACCGAGACACGTCTCCGGTCAATAACCAATAGCGGAACCTGGATTCTCATATTGGCTCCTACATATTCTACGAAGATCTTTATCGGTCAGGCTGCATAACAACATACGTTGTTCCCTTTGTCATCGGTATGTTATTTGTCCGAGATTCGATCGTCGGTATCTCAATACCTAGTTCAATCTCGTTACCGGCAAGTCTCTTTACTCGTTTCGTAATACATCATCTCGCAACTAACTCATTAGTTGTAATGCTTGCAAGGCTTATGTGATGTGCATTACCGAGAGGGCCCAGAGATACCTCTCCGACAATCGGAGTGACAAATCCTAATCTCGAAATATGCCAACCCAACATGTACCTTTGGAGACACCTGTAGAGCTCCTTTATAATCACCCAGTTACGTTGTGACGTTTGGTAGCACACAAAGTGTTCCTCCGGCAAACGGGAGTTGCATAATCTCATAGTCATAGGAACATGTATAAGTCATGAAGAAAGTAATAGCAACATACTAAACGATCGGGTGCTAAGCTAATGGAATGGGTCATGTCAATCACATCATTCTCCTAATGATGTGATCCCGTTAATCAAATGACAACACATGTCTATGGTTAGGAAACATAACCATCTTCGATTAACGAGCTAGTCAAGTAGAGGCACACTAGTGATGTTTAGTTTGTCTATGTATTCACACAAGTATTATGTTTCTGGATAATACAATTCTAGCATGAATAATAAACATTTATCATGATATAAGGAAATAAATAATAACTTTATTATTGCCTCTAGGGCATATTTCCTTCACATGTATGCCGTGGCGGCACAACCCTGTTTCAGGGAGAGAAGGACTGAGGCCCTATAGGTAACAACACATCATTCAGCCACGCAAAACAAACTTGTTAAGTACCTCATTGTTATACTGCACACACTTTTTGTAATACTTAGCCATAACTATAAACAGCTGCGGGATAAATTGTTCTTGTACAAACAAGGGGTGGCTTTTTTATACAGTTTGGAGAAGACCCTTCTGTTAAAGAAGATTATGATGGTACAGAGCACTCTGGAAACTAGATACCAGCCGCCAACATGATTTGATTGTCCAGTATATTTGATGCTGCAAAATCTGAAAGCTGCAAATGTAATGTTGAACATCTCATTTCGAAGTATTATGTAATGATGTTTTTTTCTCTTTTAACTTTATTCTTTATCTCTTAATAAATGTCACGATTATTAATTTAACTTTGGGATAAGAATACGATTTTCTGTCTCATTTGGTACATAGAAGCTTGAACCTTTTCCCATTTGTGTTCTCATCCATTTTTATCTTGCATAAATTTATGATCGTTGTTTTTCCCTTGCTAAGCTATTTTGTACAATTTCATGCTTTAACCAGTAACCACTAATTCTTCTCATGCAGATACGCGGTGAAATAAGTTATATTCCATGGCCATTGAATTCGATAATTATATAGGTTTCATCTTTTGACTCAAACATGTAGGGGTTCAAGAATGTTTTTTCTAGATTAATTAGTACATATATTTTTTGAAAGCGTTAGGTTTTTTGACTGTTAGAAAGTAGATATGAAGGAATATTTGTGGGTAGTTCAATGTGTTCCGATTGTAAGACTAAACTATATACCATCTACATATCTTCATTTAAACAAATACATGCATTTGGATTGTATGATCCTGTAACAAAAGGAGAACTATTTGGATGCAGTTTTGGTTGAGTTGATTCTTGATAGTATCACCTCAATATGTCACTCATGCATACATGAGGTTTTTCCCGTTGCAACGGCAGAGACTGGCGTACGTGGTGGTACGCGGCGAGCGGCTGCACGGCAGAGGCGGTGGCGGCCACGGGCGTGGCTAGCGGAGGAGGATAGCGACGTGGCAATGGTGAGGTGATTAGGACGTACTTCGTGGACTGGCGCCTTTGGCCAGGACCGCGTCGGCCGCACCCATGTTGTCTATGTCGAGCAATCGGAGGCGGAAAGCGACTTCTTCATGGAACTGTTGTCTACATGGATGTCGCGACCTGGCACGTGGGGTGGCCATGCACCACGTTCTTGGTGAGGTATAGCGCTGCATGCAAGCATGCTGCTCGTCCGCTCTGTAACCATAAAAGTTACTCCAATGTAATGTGAGCAAGATCTATGATCTTAGGTGTGCGTAGGCGCGAATTATTTTGTTTTCTACTACATTTCTCAACAGGGGGAGTAGTACTTGATCCAGCCCAGTACCATAACACAAGCAGGTCTCACTCGGCTAGCCCTAGAAATTGAATAGACTTTTATCAATTGTTCTTGACAACGTTGCGCCTCGGGAAGTTTAGGAAGCGGAAACCCGATACGGGTCAATTCCGGTGATATCACATTGTGCCCGGTGGCCGGCAACTGCGATTGTGCAATGATCTGCAACGCCATAAGGAAAAGTTATGCGTTTAGTCTGTCTTCGGTGATGTGTATTATCATATTGATTTGCATACTACTAAATGTCATTTTCAGAATGCATACTATGATTTGATTTAGATGGAATAGCTCATGTGTGTGATAACTTTCTCTTTGTTTTATCCTCACTAATTGTTTTTCCAAACTGTTATCCTCACTAATTGTTACCGGAATGATGCATGGATGCCGTGAATTAGATTTCCTTTATCATAAACTGTGCTTGTGTTGTCATGGAGAGCTAGAATTTATCCAGTCAATGTCATAATTGGTTAACCCCACGACACGAATCTGGTAGTACCATTCTAAGTTTCTAGCAATCACCGAGTAGCTAGTATACAAAATAGCAGAAATTCAAATCCAACAAATAAGAACTCTTCATCTAGGCGATTGTAAAGCAAAATGAGTAAATGGTTGAAGGAAAGCTAAGGTAATATGTATTTGATATATCTATTTCTTTTGGCTTGTTGTCTCTTCATCCATCCTATGGGGAGGGGCGTTTTGGCTCTCAGGAGCAATGCTCCCGGATGAACAATACCACAAAAAAAATGTAAAATGATTTTAAAAAATTCTGATTTTTTTGTAGATGTTCGTGTTAGTGTTGCAAGCATGCATGCTTGAGATTTTTCATGCGAAACGGAGTAGTAGTGTTTCATCGATGGAAAAAACAAATTTGGGGTAACATTTGATGTTCAAATTTGTTTTTTGGACACGCCAAAATGTTAACCTTCTTGCCTAAAACTTTGCAGATAGTGTTTGGATGTGACTATAAATATATAAAAAATGTTGAGATTTGTTTTACATTTCAAAAAGTTATTTTTCGCGCGCAGGAGCACGTGCTCCCGAGAGCCAAATTGGGTTTTCGCATCCTGTGCCCACATCCTGGCCCTGCCTCTGTGCGCCACAACAACGACCTCCCTTGTAGTTGGGCATCATCCTATGCCTCGTGTGGGACCATGCTCGTGAGCCATGCTTCGAAGTCTAGCTCAAGCTCCTCCTGCTAGTCAGGCAGCATACGACAACGAATCCCTACTATATATCTCTTTTTTTTTAACCGGTTTGTCATATCTCCCCTTCGACTCTCCTTGCAGCGCCGTACGTATGTTTTATCTAATAACATGTTCTCGTCTCCGTTGTTTCGATTTACACATGCAACATTTCAAAATTAGAATCGCTCAACCCATGAGCAGAATGCAAACCAAACATAGGGGAGAAAAATTGTGTGTGCTGCACCCAGCCAATAAAATGCGGTTTGGTGGCCCACTTGCCTAATAATCACGGACGAAGGGAATATGCTCATCCACTCCCGCTTCCATGATTGTCTCAAAAAAAAACTCCCGCTTCCACGAGGTAGAGCTCGGGCTCCTTTGTCGACACATCGGCCTCCTTCTGGGCGGCCGACGCTTTTCAATCCTCCTAGATTCCGACCATTCCAATGTCGGAGTCAAGCCTCGAGAAACTAAAGAGGCTAGATGTATTTCTCGCATCATCGCCCATGAAATCAAAGAATATCTTTTTCTATTTATTTTGGCGGTATAAAAGTATATGGTGGACTCCTAAACTACTCTGATGTATTCCCTCCGCGGGGTTCGTACGTGGCTACAACCTATTCAGGCATTCATCATTGTCTTGTTCGAATATTTCAAAGTTTATTGTCCTAGAAAAAAGGTTAAAAGTGTGTGTTGCAAAAAGAAAACAGGATTTACTATGAAATGATGGACGGTGAAGTTGCTTTTTATTGCTCAAATTAAAGTAAATCTTTCACAAGCTTCAGCCCAACAAACATAGGTGGTTCATCAAACCTTGATTTGAAGTGTTGGTCATGATCATGCCTAGATAGAGTATCTACAACGGATGTGGAGTATCTGCTTCCGAGATCAAATGCTCCATGATGAACAGTAAAATCAAAAAATAGTAAAAAATAATCTGAATTTTTGTGTGGTAAACTTTGACAAATCTTTTGTATGCTTACAAAATTTCAGCACGAAATGACATTCGTGGAAATCGATGCTCCAAAAATGCTAGTTTTGAAAACATTTTCGAGTGCAATTTTGTGTTTTTTTTTGCCACGACTTCCATGAATGTCATTTCGTGCTAAAATTTGCTAAGCATACAGAATATCTGTCAAAGTTTACCACAGAAACAATTCAGAATATTTTGATTCTATTTACTATTTTTCAATTTTACTGTTCATGAGGGTGCATTTGAACTTAGGACCAAAATAGAACTTTGGATCTGCGAGCTCATTTGTATATGGCCACTAATCTGCGCCGGCGCGCTGGCCCAACCGTTCGGCCGGTCGCGTCGTAGCCTTTGGATTTGAGTCGGGTGGGCCGTTGGATCTGGCGAAAAAACGGTTGGCTCGCTGCTTCTTCTTCCGCTCGCTGAATCGCATCTCCCGCTCGGTGCGCACCTCCTCTCCCCCCCGGTAGCCATCCTCGTCGCCGCCCTCCCCCCCCCCTCCCCGGTCGCCAGCCACCGTCCCTTGCACCTCGCCAGCGTCGTCTTTTGCATTTCTCGCTGGCTACACGCGTGCAGCAGCGTGCGCTCATGGTTGTAGCTCCCCATGGTGACAGTCACAGCTCCGGTGCGAGGCCTCAGCTCCGGTGGTGTCGTCGCCGATCGCGGCACCCTGCCGACGAACTCGCCGGTGCTGCCTCCCCGCCCGATCGTAGCAAAAAATGTTCACCGCTTAGTAGCTTTTGTGGTTGCCGGTTGAAGCAAAAAATTGTCGTGGTTGTAGCACCTGATCGACGCTGGTGATGGCTAGTAGCAAATCGAGGCGCTGGTTGTAGCAGAAAAGCGACATGGTTGTAGCAAAATGTTTCAACACCGGGTGGTGGGTTAGCAGCAAAAAAAGAGGTTGGTTGTAGCACAAAGGCAACGTGGTTTGTAGCAAAAAGAACACCGATGGTAGCAAAAAAAAGTCGCCGTTGCCGCCTCGACTGCATCGTATCTCTGTCCATGAATGGATGTAGCAAATTTTCTAGCCGTCTCGCGCTGCTCCCCTCTGGTAGACGTCCTTGTCGCTCCTGGTCGCCGCCTGTTGTAGCAAAAACGCGTCGCCGTCATCCGGTTGTAGCTCGCCGTGAAGGGTCGCAACAAATTGAGTCACTGGTTGTAGCAAACGACGTCGCTGGTTCCAGCAAAAATGGCATCATCGCAGGTTCCAGCATTTTGGTTGAAGCTTTCTTTGTCTCTGGTAGAAGCTTTTTCATCTGCAGGATGAAGCTTTTTTTTAAAACGGTTGCAACTTTTGATGTGTACCTAAAAAGCGATTGAAACTTTTGCGATGGCTGGCTAAAGATTTTCAATCTCTGGTTGAAGCTTTTTCATGTGCGGGATGAAGCTTTTGTTAAAACGGTTGCAGCTCTTCATGTGTTCCGCGTCTGGTTTGAAGCTTTTTTATCTACTAGATGTAGCGTTTTGCATTCATGGTTGTAGCACCAACATTGCCGTTTGCAGCTGCAGTACCAGTACGTCCGCGCGGCCGCCCGTTACTAGTTCCAGCAAAACCAGTACGCGATTGCAGCTCCCTCCCCAGCCGGTTGTAGCATATGTCTGTTCCGCCGCCATGGCTGCCGTTCGAGGTAGTGGCTCGTCCCGTTGATTCTCGCCGTCGGCGCTCTGAGTACCTGAAAAAACAGTGGTGGATGGGGTCGAGATCGAACGGTGGCGGCGCCCTCCGGCGACCGGCCGGCGAGGCGGCGGGGCGCGGGGCAACGGAGCTCGGGGGCGCGGCTCGC
Organism: Triticum urartu; assembly: GCF_003073215.2. NCBI lineage: Eukaryota > Viridiplantae > Streptophyta > Magnoliopsida > Poales > Poaceae > Triticum > Triticum urartu. Next base: position 668,991,661 of record NC_053023.1, read on the forward strand.
GGGTGCGCGCAGCCCTCCGGCGACCGGCCGGCGAGGCGGCGGGGCGCGGGGCGACGGAGCTCGGGGGCGCGGCTCGTGGGTGCGCGCAGCCCTCCGGCGACCGGCCGACGAGGCGGCGGGGCACGGGACGACGGAGTTCGGGGGCGCGGCTCGTGGGCGCGCGCAGACTACGTGGGCACGACGGGGGAGAGGATGGATAAAATGTACAGGCCCACATCGGGGGAAAAGTTGCTATATATGCGTGTTGTGTTTCGTATTGTGTTTCGTATATGGAGGACAAGTAGAATAAGTTACTTCCGCAAACTCATTCACGAGAACCACACAATCTGCAAAATTTGGTGCGTCTAGACTCTAGTGTATGGGAAAGGACCCCCATTCTGCATAGTTGGAATAGCGACTTGGCTATCAAGAATTGACAACGATTCAATTACATTCCACTGGATAGCCAAATGCAGACCTTTGTTTAGCGCTAGTCACATAGAACAATCCATGGCAGTAATACGTTCTCCTCTACGAAGCCTATCAACCTATCGCAGTATAGTAGGAGTACTGCTTTTGAAAGCGCGGTAGGACACAGGGAGAGCCACGTGGTTAGGAACCACAAAAGATCTTTCCAATAGTTAATTGATTGATGAAGATAGACCTCACGTGCTCCCGCGCAAAAAAAAAAAAGACCTCACGTGCTGGAGCAAAGCAGTTGTTTTGTGCTCCAGGTGGGGTCTTTGCATGCGGAAAGGACAAGACCAGGTGATATACACTTTCCGGTGCGGTCTTTATGTCGAACACAATGCAACAACGGCTGGTCTACTCCCTTTTATATAATCTACTATACTAAAGTATAATCTACTACTAATATACTCTCTCTGTAAACTAATATAAAAGTGTTTAAATCACTAAACTAGTAATCTAAACGTTTTTATATTAGTTTACGGAGGGAGTAATAAGTACATACTCCTACTTGTACCTACTTTCTCCGTTCCGAATTACTTATCACAAATATGAATGTATCTAGATGTATTTTAGTTTTAGATACATCCATTTCTGCGATGATTAATTTGAAACGGAGGGAGTAGATGCAAGCGGCCCATGCCCAGGTAACAAACCAGTAGTTTTAATCAACGTCTACATACTCTACTTAACCAACAAGTAAAAAAGGACTGCTAATGAATCAATGATCGTCATGCGTTGGGTTATGATATTAATTGCATTGATTACTCTGTCTTAATCAGATACTCCTACTTATATTAATCCCACATGAGGGACGCATGGTTAGACAAATCAAAGATCTCAGCTCACAACCCCGCAAAAAAAAAAAGAGATCTCAGCTCACGTGATGGAGCACGACCTGTTTCCTGCTGGTCGCCTCCAGCCTGCAGGGATCACCACCCACGGGGACCACAAACCATTGCTTTTCGAAGATAGCCACAGGCCCACAGGCCACAGCGAGCGAACGCACGTGTGCGGTGCGATTGAGCGCTTTGACGATTCAATGGCAGCTGATTTGCCTTCTGTTGCAAACTCCGTCTAGATTTTCCAAACTTTGTGTATACAACCTTTAATTTGTGCCATATTTTTCTACCTAAGCCAGATATTTAGTCCAAACATTCTGTGAAACACTGCTGTACACCTGTCCTTCGGACTCTTGATGAATAAATAAAGCATGTTTCCCTTAAAAAAACATACACAAATCCACCAGGTAAACATTTGAAATTATAAATTTGAGTACACCGTTAGATGTCTTTTTTTTGTGCGAATGAATGCTTGTTGTCGCCCCGAGCTTGTGAATCTTGCAGGAGAATTACAATGTGACAAAAATTGAAACAAAGACAAGGATATAAATCTAATCCATCACGTCGGCTCCGACATCCTGGCCCAAGTAAAAAAAAAGCAACCAAACCCCTTTTGTCCCACACTGCACTCCTCCGTTCTCTGACCCATGCACCGAGACCACAATGCCGCCCCCCAGGTCATGCCGAACCTTCGACGCTCCACCTCGTTGCCTCGTCGGCAAGCCATCATCGGGAGCAAAAAAAATGGCTTAAAACAAAGTAGGAGATGGAGGGGCAAACAAGTAGGGAAAAATTTGGAGCTAGCGTTAGGTGTCTATGAATTAATGGAGGTGCTCGTTTGATGTTTTAATGGAGGTGTCTATGAATTAATGGAGGTGCCCATTCTCAGCACTCTAAGACGGCAAAGCAAGCGGATCATAAGAGTAAACCAAAGCAAGATCCACAAAAAATGTTGGTAGCCTCATGCAAGATGGCACAAAAGATGTACGGGTCTCACGTGTGCTAGAGCCTAGAGCTACAGTTGTTTTCGGTCATGGTGCGGTCTTTCCTCCTATGCGTACGGATAGGGAACAGGACCCGAGGACTGTCTTTTGGAGAAAATTCTCTGTCCAACAATCAGGTTTGTGCTACGCAAAGTATACTAGTACTACTAGCGTCCTTGCTCCAGGATTGCGTTCAGAAATAGGAAAAAGAAACTACTCACTTATTCATTCCAACGGGGCCAAGACCAAATGACAATGCAAAGAGAGCAACAAATGAAATTTCCTCTTCGTCTATTCAGGCATTTCGATCAGAAAAAGCGCACAAAGATAAATCGCTGGAAAACCATACTGTATGTTTTCGAGAGTACAGGAAAAACATATGGCGATGCACGGAGTCCCCACTAATCTCGAGCAAATCGGACTCGCTTTTGCAATGCAAAACGCTACACCTGCTACTACATCGGGCCAGACGAACACATCCTCGGATCTATCTACTACTAGAAGCGGAGGAAAGAATCGCTGGAAACCTCGAGCGCGTGTTGCAGATCTCCAAAGCGAGACAGCTTCTACCACTACTCACTACTGTTGCATCAGGGCAAACGAACACGCATGTCTACTCAAGCGGGCGAGCTGGCGGATCGATGAAACAAAAGTAAAGCATGAAATTCATCGTAACCAACCCACGATTCATGATATATGGTTACCAGCAGATGCTACAGCATGTACCACTAATGTGGTTCCGACTACACGAAAACAGGACGGGATCTAGAGTATGTAGATCAACAAAACTCCACGGTACGGAAGCATCAAATCACATCTCAACCTCGGTCCCCTAAATCCGAATCATCGCGAACCCTACAGGAAAGTACTACTGATGACCAGCGACAAACAAAATCAACCATCAGGCCTCCATATCCATCGGAGTCCTACCTCGCCGACGACGGCCATGCTGCCGGCGAGGCCGTTCGCTCGGTCGCCGCCCTGGCTAGGCGGCCAGGGCAGCCTCCGCCGCCGCCGCCGCCGCAGCCGCCGCGCCCTCCGCGCCACCCGCCGCCGCAGGCACGTCGTCGTCGTCGTCACCGTCCTCGTCCGCCGGGGCGAGCGGCCCGAAGCGGTTGATCGGGGGTGAAATCCTCGTCGCGCGGCGGGGCACGGGGACGTCGTCGCGCTTGCCGGAGGGGTACAGGACGGAGACGACGAGGCGCGGCTGGGGCATCCGCGCGAGCGCCGCGCGAAGATTGTTGGAGCTGATCGCCAGCACCTCTTCTTCTTCCTCTAGCTACCTCTCAAAGCTCACGCAAGAATAAAAGAACACAGATATTTGATGGCCGCTGTATCACACAGCCGACCCTTTTCTCTTCTCTGTATTTCTCTCCTCAAAGTAAATATGCATACAAGTGTTTAAGTAGACTCACGCCCACGTAGCCGGGCCACACACTCGCCCACTAACTGCATGCACGCACCCACGCACACCACTAACTAATGACTTGATCTTCTCCTAGAATCATTCTAAGAACCACACGACCCGGCCACTTATGCAGCAGCAGCTAACAACCTCGGACATGCATACACAGCAGCCTCTCGCCACCGTTCGGCATTTCGCCATGCGCCATATCTCACGGCGCCTCGCATCTCACCTCCTGCATGTTCTCCGAAGCTTCACCTGCTACAACTACCTATATGCATGGACAAGCAAACTAATATGCAGATACATGTGAATCAAGATTAAAAAAGTTAACAATCACCTCCCTAATCTTGATTCCCAATTCTTCATGGAGCTTCAAAGGAGAGCTGGCTCGTCGTCGACGTACTGTCCCAGCAGCGCCTTCTCCTCCTCGTTCTCCTTCTTCTTCTCGGGACACTCCCAAGCTAAGTGACCAAGTTTGCGGCAATTGTAACACTGTACCTCACTTTTGTCTCTGCGCCCTCCACCGCGTCCACGGCCACGACCCCGTCCTCGCGACGAGTCGTGTCCTCTCGCCATGAGGAGCTGCTCTTCTTCGCGTCCCGTCTCACGTCCCTTGACGAGTTCCTCGTGTGCCTTGAGTGAACCAATGGCCTCCTCCATGGCCATCTTGTTGGTGTCGCCGAACAACACAATTGACGACGCAACATGGATGAACTTGTTGGAGACGGCTCGGAGCAGCTTCTTCACGACGTACTTCTCCTCCATCGCATCACCAAGCTCACGGATGCGCCCCACGAGCGTCGTGAACCTCGCCGCGAAGTCATCCACGGACTCCGCATCATCCATCTTGAGGCCGTCAAACTCCGAGCGCAAGGACTGAATCCTCGCCTCTCGGACGCGCTCGACGCCCACGTGCATGGAGCGTAGCGCCGCCCACACATCGGCGGCGGTCTCCTTCTCCGCAACTCGCAGCAGCGTTGTGTCGTCGATCGACTGGGAGATGATCGTCATGGCCATCTCCTCCTTACCCTTGTCGACCTCCGTGGACGACGCCTCGCGATCAACGGCAGCCCATGCGCCGTTGGCGCGCAGGAGGTACTTCATCCTTATCGCCCACACTGCGTAGTTCGTCCTCGTGAGCAGCGGGAACGGGAGTTTCCCCGCCGCCGCCGTCGCGGCAGCCGCCATCGCCGCCGAGTCGCTCGGCACCAATGCTCCACTCGTTGAAGAGTCACGCGGCATCGTCTTCGTCATCACCTAGCTCCGATACCAAATGTTGGAGCTGATCGCCAGCACCTCTTCTTCTTCCTCTAGCTACCTCTCAAAGCTCACGGAAGAACAAAAGAACACAGATATTTGGTGGCCGCTGTATCACACAGCCGACCCTTTTCTCTTCTCTGTATTTCTCTCCTCAAAGCAAATATGCATACAAGTGCTTAAGTAGACTCACGCTCACGTAGCCGGGCCACACACTCGCCCACTAAATGCATGCACGCACCCACGCACACCACTAACTAATGACTTGATCTTCTCCTAGAATCATTCTAAGAACCACACGACCCGGCCACTCATGCAGCAGCAGCTAACAACCTCGGACATGCATACACAGCAGCCTCTCGCCACCGTTCGGCATTTCGCCATGCGCCATATCTCACGGCGCCTCGCATCTCACCTCCTGCATGTTCTCCGAAGCTTCACCTGCTACAACTACCTATATGCATGGACAAGCAAACTAATATGCAGATACATGTGAATCAAGATTAAAAAAGCTAACAAAGATGGGTCGCTCCGGGCCCGTTCGCCATGGGCAGGGCAGAGGAGTGGGGAGGTGGAGGTGGGGGTGGGCGTGGGCTTCGCTCTGAGCTCTCGCTTTTGGCAGGGAGGGGAGGTGGGGTTTCCTCTGGGAAATGGGATGGGATGGAAGATGAAGAGGGTGCGCTGTGAGGTGGGTTTATTTTTATACAGGCGGCGGCGGACGGGGGTTCTGGAAGCATCCACTGCTCTGACGGCGTTAGCCAGCAAACGTTACCTTGTTCTGCAAGTCCGCATTGGAAAGATTAATTAATTGAAGTCTCTTCAATTAATTTTGCTTTACAAATACAGGACCAGAGCCCTGCAGTTAATTACTCTATTGTATTGTACTAGTACCTCCATTTCGGTTTATTAGTCCCTATGTATTTTGGGTCAAATTTTGACATTTGATTTAACTACAAAAAATAAGTTATATACCATAAAAAGCAGTATCATTGGAAACCTCTTTCGAATATGAATCCAACAATATAAATTTTGTGGCATACAACATAAGTTTTGTTGGTCAAATCTACGGTCAAAATTGGGCACCAAGTACAAAGTGGACCAATAAACCTGGATGAAGGTAGTAATTTACAAATGCCGAACACGGACGCTTAATTATGTTTACAGATGCGGAGCCGATGATTTTCCCTGGCGCCACCCATCATAGTGTTTTCCCAGTATAATGACTTGACTAGTTGACGCTGTCTAGATTTACCGAAGTTCAAACTGAGTAGGAAATTTAATCAAATAAATAAATAAATAAAATCTACGATGTGTAGATATTAGAAGGGGCCGTGTGCGACCAAATTATTGTAAACGGCTTGACAAAGAATAGCCACGTCGTGCATGCTAGCATTGGAAGCGCCGAGGAGATCGACGCATAAAAAAACTGAATGAACACATCAATATCAGGGGAGATCAGTCCCAAAACTATGTCTAAACCGACTTCGCACCACCATCGCATGCATTAAGTCACCGCGGAACCAGACCTCCAATGTTTTGAACTTCCGTAAATCATTTTACTTTACTTTTCCCTATATAATTGATTCACGTGGAATGTTGACAAATCTTGTGATTTTATCTAGCATTGCACACTTTTTTTGCAATTTCAAACATTTTCCTATTGGTATTTCGAACGTTGGTGATGGTCATTTGAACTGAAGATGTTTGGTTCTCACTTAGCATGTAAATCAAGCACAAATTGAAATTTTAGGCAGAGGTTGCGAAAAATCAAGCTGAAGTTTGCGACAGAAGGTAAACAATTACAGAGCTGGACCGCATCTCACAGTTGTGTTCGATTGCTATTTGCTGCTTCTATCTCCGAAAAGCGAGGCCGGTGGTCCCTCTAGCTCTAGGCGACCAGCTGAAAACAAAGTCATGCTCGATGCCTCCATCTCGTGGCCTCGTTGATCTATTTAACCACCGTGTCTTCTCAGCCTAGTCACAATGGGTAGTAACATGGACTAGTAACATGCTCATATTATTAGTCTATATGTTACTACTTTTATAGTGGGGAGTAACATATGTGTAGTAACATGAAGCCCTTTATTTATTAGGCTGTAGACACATTTTGTCTTGATATATGAGATGTTACTCATACTAGTAGTAACTAGCTATGTTACTACTTTCATCTCTTTTTTCATTTATTGCATGCCACATCACCTATTTAACCTAGATATGTGTGATGTTACTACCTACTAGAAGAACGCCCGTGCGTTGCAACGGGGCCACATTAACTTTAAGAGTTCAATATTACGACATTGGCGACCTTTTTAACCATCAAATCCTCACACACACAGACACACACTCTCCCTCCCTCTTCCTCACTCTCTATCCCCCTCTCCCTCTCTCTCTAACACACACACACATATCCATCTTATTGGGTACGGGACCATAATCCATCTATTTCACACATACACGCTAGTGCATAACAATATAGATTATGTGTATTATATTTGCCACCAGAACTGAGGGAATTAATTTCATGTAAATCGACCAGCCACAGCTCCAAGAATACGCGGACGAGGTGGCTCGGGTCGGCGTCGGCGCCGTCCAGCGCGGGCCACGAGCCCGCTTCCAAGTGCACGTGCAATGCACGTCTTCACAAATATTATAACCAGATGTGAGAAATCACATGCATAGAAAAGACATTCTGATAGCAATCCAAATACCATACTCAATTGAATACCTAACCTGGACAATACTCTTATTTCTATGCGCCAGAAAAAATGGAATAGCAAAGCTAAGTATGCCTACATACGCTCAGATTATATATAAGAATCTTGGATGAACAATTGCAACAAAGCACTAAGCAGCGATAAATTTAAATAAAAAATCCATTAACTATGCAGGCAGCAGGCTTGTTACAACATAGAGAGATAGGAAAATGTCACCTCCAGTAATGTAGCGCAAAGGAGTGGAACGAAGCATGAATGAGTGGTTGTCTGTTCTTCTCCATGTACATGGATCAGCAGTAGAGGCCAAGTATACAAGTACTTGACTGAACTCCACTCTTCGTGTACGGAGAGCCATGTCACCTTCTCACCGCTGCAGCATGGGAGGACGGCTGGTTCACGTGACCCTCCAGCTGGGGGATCCATGGTGGCTGACCGTCGAGCTCGAGGCAGAGAAGTTGAGGGCAGCAGTGGCGAGATCCATGTCGGCCAACCGGGCGAAGAGGAGGTCGTCGGGGAGGGACACATCGGCAAGATCCGGTCACCACGCGACCTGAAGAGCAACAGTGATCTCCACAAGCTGTAGGCCGACGGCGTGCTCCATCCCCTGCGATGGGGTGACCATGGCGGTGGCCACAGCTCCTCATGCTCGCCTCGATCTCGGTGACACACCCTGAGTGTAGGAGGCAGCAACGACCTCGACGAAATCATGGCCTCCATCCCGGAACGCGTGAAGGACCTCGGCCCCGTCGCAACTCCTCCCGCCGTAGCCGCACGCGGCAGCGGACCGTGGGTAGGAGGGCAGGCGGCGTCGCCTCGGCTGACGGCAGGGAGCAGCGTTGATTTCGGGTAGGTGGCATCGCGAGGACGGCCGCGGCCGCGGGGAAGCACCCCGATCATGCTGCCAGGCCAATCCTTCTCCTCTGATCCCCTATCCCCGAAGATTGCGCCGCCGCCCCGGTCGTGTTGTTTCCATATGCCATTTTTTCCTGTACCTAAACAAACGCGGGCGAGCGGATGGTAGAGTTTTGGTCCGCCCTCTAAAATTGCTAAACACACTTTTGTGAGGATTATTGTTAATAAATGAATTCAATCATGTCGCTCTAAATAAATGGATTCAATCATGTGACTCTAATTACTTCGGATTGTTATGTGCACACTAAGCGGGGTGCAGTTAGGAAAGAAAATGTTTTCTAATTAAAGTGATTGAGTGATTTAAGTTAAGGTTAATTAATTTAGATTTGATTTTTAGTGATTGTTAGTAAAGTATGATGCGTCTTTAAAATCTTTTATTTGTTTCCTTAAAATCTATTATTTGTTTCCTAAAGAAATTTGCAATAATGGAAGGTATCGATTGATTTGGATAAGTTAGT